>NC_041370.1:5275057-5385057 GCF_900634415.1 Cottoperca gobio | reverse complement strand
ACACCAAAATACAGAAATAGAGAGAAAATGTGCACAAAATAAACATGCATTCTTGTTAAACCTTTCCAATATGGGTGTACGGACGAGGAGGTGTGCATGTGCTTGTGGGCTCACGTTGTTCTTATGTAAAGCCCCTTTGTTTTGCGTTTTTTATGTCCTGATGTTTGTTTTTGGCCATTGTCTCTGGAGAAAAAGAGAGAGAGAGAGAGAGAGAGCGACCATCACTGAATCTGTCTTAGTATTTCATCCCTTTGTGAAACGTAACACACAAGGATACACACACATACACACCCTTTCCTGAAAGACCACCTGGCTTCCCGCTGCCAGTCCGCCAGCCAGCTCAGCAGCCAGAGACTTGGCCCGATTAATTATCTTCCTGCTAATTGAATGTAGAGGGACTCTACAGGGATGGGTCATTAAACTGATGCAGCGTATGTTTGTCTCCACTGTTTATCTATCCGCAGCTAAAAGATACATCAGACACACACACTCTGCACAAGCACACACAGACTCATGCACACGTGCAAGGGTACCAATATCTACACTTGTGCTAACAAACATAAATGATGCTCATGCACACAAGCGTTCCTCTTTCTTTGTCACTCAAACACATGTACAGGCGTGAATACACACATGCACAATTCATTTCGGTTAATAAATCCTCGGTGGCGTTTCCATCACAGGTCAGATGGAGTGCCAGATGGATTGAACTGCAGCTGCAACAAACTATTAATAATGCATTAATGCTAAAATAAAATAAAATTTGAATTAGTCAATTCATCCATATTTTTCAAGCAAAAATATAAAACATTTCCTCCTTCCAGCTTCAGAATTGCAGGATTTTTTTCCATTTAAATATTCCTTATAGAATGGTACATTTATCAAATAATATTTTTTAAATAATTTTGGGGGGTTTAGGACTGTTGATCAGACAAAACAACAATTTTAAGACTTGGGAAATTGCTGCAGGTATTTCCCTATTTTATAGTGACACATGTAAATCATCTGCAGCTTTGTTGTTGTCAATTTGTTTTCTGTTTTTCTACTTGATGATTAATTTACTAATAATAAAAGCAGTAGTTAGAACAATCACACGAATATCAGGGATGTAACTTTAGTATATTTTTGAATTAGACAACTTCTGCTCATGTGCTTGTGAGTATTGCTACACCATGACACGGCTGCTTGGGTCAACAATCGCATGATGACCTTTTTTTAATCAATGCATCTTAGAAAGGACAAGATTATATTGAATCAACAAACATGATATTATAACTCTTTTATCAATTTCTAGTGTAGCATCGGCCCCCCCCCCCCCCCCCTCGGATAAAGAAGTGACATCGGTACAAACGCTACGAGATCTAACACAAATGCGCACACGCTCGCAGACCACGTGCTGAGGCCTTATGGAAGTCTTATTAATAGAGTGTATATGGGGTGTAATTAATGCAAAGCACTTTAGGTGTGACAAGCAAACCCTTGGTCTCGGTATTAAGCCTACATTGTTTCAGTGCTAACGAGAGGGCTCTCAGGGGAAGTGGCTCTCTTCTTCTTGTCTTCTACCCCTGTCTTTGTCTTTATCACCTCTTTCATGATATTGGTGTCATGTAATCCTTGATACTGTGACTCCGTAATGATATGCCGTCTTGGAGACGTTAGAAAAGGGAGTGTAATGTCGATGCACTCTTAGTTTTCAGTGGAAAAGAGGACCGATGCTGGACAACAAATAGACAGATTAACGGATCAAAGTAGATTTAGATTTAGATTTCTGCATCTTTAATTCATTACAAATACAAAATACATGTTTCTTTTAGTACCCTACAATAGGAACACACTAAAATCATCACCAGTGCAGCCCACATTATACACATTATAACATGCAGGAAGGTGTTGGACCACCATAAGAGGACATGGGCAGCTTCAGTGGGCAAAGTCCTACAAGTCTCTGAAAGTTTACTGGAGGGATGAACACGATTCTTCCAAAGGATATTCTCCTCATTTGGACACGTGAGTCCAAAAATATCTTACATTGGTTGATTGTTATTAAACTTTTCCTGTATCTATGTTCATCACATACAAACATATTAGAGTTGCATTCCTTACATCCAATCCAATTCAAACATCAACATCTCCAACAGTTGCTGTCATGCCTTGTTTTCGTCCGTCTTCTCTGAACAGTGAGCCGATACTATTTCAATGTATTTGTATTTAGTGACCTGAGCAGGGTATTCAACCACATATACGAGGCCCATTGTTGGCTGCTAAAGGCTGACGGCCGACACAGAGGCCCATTCCCCCCACATGCCTGCACACACATAATGGCCATTTCACAGCTCGTCTGGGGGTAATGGAGCCTGGCTCAGCCCGCAGAGATGGATCACCCCCAGATGGGGATGAAATGGGTGATATGGCAGGATTGACGGGGCCTTGAGGTGCTTTTAGAAGACCTGGTGACCAAAGTTAGACACTCAAACCTCCACCCTTTCATAGGTCTGCATTGGGTCCATGTTATGTGGACTGGGTGGAGGGCAGATGATGGGACATTGATTTGGAAGATGGGTTCATCGTGGGTTTGGGTGGATGAGAGGTGAATAGGGTGTGTGTGTGTGTGTGTGTGTGTGTGTGTGTGTGTGTGTGGTATGTCTTTGTGCAGCCAACTCTTGGTTTCTGTGTGCATATGTCCATCTTTGTGCACCTGTATGTGCTTGTTTTGCACAAATCTTTGTTTATGTGTTCGAGTAGAAGAGAACACAAAATACCAACTAAACCGATATCGACCTGAAGCAATCACTCTAATCACCTAGCCCGGGCTCACAAAGATTACCTGAATGAGCCGCACACCCCACTCTTCTCCTTCAAACTCAACACAACCAAAACACAACATGACTGTGCTGGTATTTCGACTGGACCTTTGAGGCGAGCGGCGGCTGACGTTATAAATGGCGTGTGGTGGATAATGTCAATACTCAGTGATTGGACCGAGCCTGCTGAGTCGCTAAAGGTCAGGGAGGAGCACATTGCTGATTGTTTTCCAAAGACAGCCCATTGAAGTTTGTCTGATAGGGGTCATTTAGTTTAAGACATGCTCAGAGGCTAAGTTATCAGTCTGTGTCATTGATGCTCCTTCCTCTAAGAGTGCTGTTTGTGTGAAAATGAATGATTTTGGGATTAGCAATTGTTTAATTAATGTAAATTATTATCAGAAATAAAAGCAAATGATTTAAGCTGTCACTGATATATTAGCAGGCTGTTTCCTGTCAAATTGATGGATGAATGTCACAGAGGCAATAATATCTTGATGTCTCAATACACTAACTTTACAGTTGAGCATCAGTTTTAGTTCTGTCTTTAAGGTGTGTTTTGTAATAAGTATAAAGCTGCCGGTCATTGTAGTTATATATGATAATTGTTGCCATTCATCATAGCTTCCTTTTCCAACATCTTTCCTGAATTAGTGCTACATCGCCTTGACTCTTGAATATGGAAAGAAAGAGACGACCAGATTCCCGGTGTCATTTGTCTCTTCAAAGTAGAAATGTGAAAGTAAAAGTGCAATCAGTAACTTTGTGCACATTCAAACCACAGTGATGATAATAAACCATCTCGTATTACATTTACGTTTTCAGTTTGACAGTTAGCTCACCCACCGGTGCAGATTTAGTGCACAGTTAAAACTAGATGAACTGGATACATTCTCACACTTTGACTTGAGTTACATCTATAGTACAATACGCACAAAAGCATTCAAGACCTTGAAATTCAAATGTTATTATTTGGTTGGAAAGGAAAGTCTATTAAAAATCTTTATAATAGGAATTGGTTAGAAATGCATCTTTAATTGCTGCCAAACAGAAAATGGCATGACTAATTAGCCTTCCGAATATATGAAAACCAAGAGTATGTCCTCAGCTTTTACCCCAAAATTACCTAAATTGTGCAACTAGATGGTTAACATCTTCATTTGCTGCCATGGAAAAAAAGGTCTATCTATCCCATCCTCTTAAAAACCTTTAAAGGAGCTTTAATCTCAGCTGTCTTAATGTCCATTTACACACAAACACCACTCCAAACACATGTATGCATGTATTATCATCTGCTAAGCGAGGCTTTTAGGTCTTCAGTGACGGTGTTCCTTTTGTGATATAACCGTGAAAAGTGATCTAAAAAACACAAGATGCAAATGTGGATATTTGCTATCCGATCCGCCCACATCATTTGGAGGGGTCGGTGTATATATGTGTGTGTGTGTGCCCTGTGCAAGGTGCGCACGTTTGCGCTCACGACGGCCCTCGTCTCAGGCCCTCTTCAAAGGCATTGAGTGGCGCCCTTTGTGGCCCTCGCTCCCTCCCTTTTCACTCTCCCTCCTTTTGTCTTAGCGTTTCATATTTAATAGAGCTGGCTCAGAAACAGAGCAAGGATAGGTACCTGAGGCTGAGGCGAAGGCCTACTGATGCCTGGGTGAAGTGTCTCCTCTCTCTGTCTCTCTGTCTGCATCTCTCCCTCTCTACCATTATCCTTTCAAGCGAATCTATGAGCAGCAGATCAAAGGGATCCACAATGATGTCCCCCTTTCCTGTCGGGACGGCACGGTCGTTCAGACAGCCCCCCCCCCTCTCTCTCTCTCCATGCACATACTCACTTGCCCGCTTTCAAACAGGTGTCTTGACTGATAAGTGATACACACATGGAGTGGCAAAGAGAGATGGAACAAAAATGGAGTGCTCTGTGCTCTTCCTCCCATCCAGTCTTTAGTCCACTCCCTCACTCTCTCTCTCTCTCTCTCTCTCTCTCTCTCTCTCTCTCTCTCTCTCTCTCTCTCTCTCACTTATATCTGTTTAAACCGTAGTGTAATTTAATTAAAGGGACTTCCTCCTTTAATTCAGTTTATTTTCAGCGTAGCAGCTCAGCCAAGCTTGGAAAAGGAAAAGCAGCCATGTCCCCCCCGTCTCCCTCGTGCTCTGCTTTTTCCTTACAGTAAGGTGAGAGCCCATTGGCATCTGTCAAACTATCCGGCTGATTTTATAGCTGGCTTTCAATCACCTGCCTTGTAAAGAACAAGAACACATGTTCTATATTGATCATCAATCAATGATCAATTAAGCAAGCCATTTGTCCAATTAGAGCAAAGGGTCCATCCAGACCGTGGCTTATTTAGCTGTTTGATTGGAAGGGAGCGGAGGGAATGTATATGCTTGCATAATTGATCAGGACCAGGTCTTTAAACACTTATCTCATCCAAGTCAGATAGTAAGGCCATTCAGGTTGCTATCAAGGAAATCTGTTGCCAATAACGGAAACCAAGTGGGGTTTTATAGGTTTTAAATCACTGGGCTTGATGGTAAAACATGTGCTGTATGTGTTGATAGATGGTGACCGCGTGTTACTTTGTGAGGCTGCTGAATATATGTCAATACATCAGCTGCAAAACGATGTTACGTTAGATTTCACTTTCACTTTTCACCTCTGAAACAAAGTTAGTTGCCATTGGTCTAATTTGTTTCATCTTTATGGTTCTTGAGATGCAGTTTGAAATCCAAACATGAATCAGCGGAGGTGTGTCCTGTGTGTTCCTTAGTTCCCGTGAATATTGACCCCTGTCGCCCTCTTCCTCTCCCCATGACAGTCCCCCCTCACCCCCTACAGCTCCCACTACAGAGGGGGCGCTATTTCACCATCTTCACCCAACAATTCGAACCTCAAACCCTCTGAACCCTCTTCCTCCTCCTCCTCCTCCTCCTCCTCCTCCTCCTCCTCCTGCCACTTCTTTTGGTGGAGAGAGATTGTTTATTTGGGTCAAATAGTCAGTTATCTCAGGGAAAAGAAAAGGGGGCGTCTTCCACCCTAGCCATCCCTTTTCCAAAATCCTCACCCTCCTTCTCTTTCTTTTCCACTTTTTTTTCCCACCCCCAGCCCCTCCATTTTGGTTTTCAGCCATTTAACCAGTCAGCAACAATCAGAGCTGACAGAGCGACGGGAAACAATCGAGGCGGGGTCAGCGGAGGGGTGACCTCAGAGGGCTGGGGGGTAGGGATCGAAGGGAGGCCCAGGCAAAAAACCGCCACCCCAGTGCAGTGTCCCGCCTGGCTCTTTGTTGCAGTCGGCCAGTGAGAAAATGGGGACACTTTAACTCTCCTCTGCATCCACCTCTCTCCAACAACCCCTCCACTCTCTTTTCCTTCCCTATCGCCTTCTCATTTGCTCCCCTCACACTCTTTTCTTGTCCCTCTTTGTGCTATCGCCCAGAGAGGGGGAACAGAGGGGGTAAAGAGTGATAAAGTGACTGACGGGCCACTTTTCCTCCCATTTTTTTCATCTTCCCTTTCTCTCCGACAGTGTCTGTGACTGCGTGACACTCGGGTTTCTGATTGACAGGGGGCGTGGAGGTGTATGTGTGCATGCGTGTGTGTCTGTGTGTTCAGGAGGGGGGGGGGGGGGGGGGGGGTGCGATGACTGTGTGTCTCTGTGCATGTCTGTCTGGATGCTTTGTGGGGGGGATTGTGGGAGTTTTCGGGACCAGTGCGGGTGGGAGAGCGAGGAGGCTTGATGGTAGGATGGGAGAGTCGAGGGTAGGAAGTGTGAGGGTGAAGGGGGGGGGGGGGTCATCCACTCATTCTCTCACCCTCTCTGTGACAGTTAGGAGGTTTCACACTTAGCTGCCCCTCCGTTTGTTTTGTCTGCGCGCCTCGACCAGGTTCCCACGTGAAAGTGCGCTCTCACTGTCCTCTTCCATTCATCTGACCGTTGGGCGTCCCAGCAGTCAGAACCAGAGCTGAGACGGACATATACAGAGACTGACAGCTGGGCCCAGGTCTGCAGACACAGAGCATATAGCACCTCAGAGGGACTCCCTCTGGTTCCCATGCAAGCGGCCCACTTGGTGACCTCATGAGTTTGTTTACTTGGGTCTGAAGGACTAATTACAGTGCACGCTATCCCGTGTCTACAGCGTAATCACAAATGAAGTCTCTATTTTAAACACGGTTTGAAAATATAACACTGTCTGAAAGCCTGCGAAATGCAATTAATTACATTTTTAATTTGTATTTCAGACACAGGTTAGAGTGATGTCATGCTATTGTTGTAGTATGTAGTAAGTCATTTGTTAAATAAATCACAGTTGTTGTATGCCTATTATTGCTTTATCTACTGGAAAAATGTCAAACTCAGTTGTGTTCATTCTCTCCAAATATCAAACTAATACACTGATACGCATAATTAGAGGTCATGAGCTGGCAATTAAAACAGTATCCCTTGTTCTCACTAGGCTCATCACAAATGTATGATAATTTAATAATTTTTCCACTGGTGTCATATATGGATGATTGATTAGAGATGGAGAGAAAGGGGAGAAAGATGGGTGGAGGCGAGTCGAAAGGAGGCAGAGTGGGAGGGAAATGAAGGGGGAGCGATGGATGAATTAGTGACGGGACGGAGGGAGAACGGAGAGGGAAGAAAGGAGAAAGGGGGGGAGGGAAAGAGGGAGTGCATTCCTGGGTGATTCAGCACGGTAGACCAGCGTGAGGGAGGGACGGCGAGTGGATGGACAGAGGGTGGGATGGATGGATGGAGGGGAAAGGAGGAGGGGTGACGGGGCTCCCCTCTAGCAAGTGCGTCGACAGGGACAGATGGCGTCCCTCGGCGAACAGAGTGAGTCCCAGTTTTCACCTGCGGCCCCATGGGAAAAATCCGCCTTCCTCACACATGCGGCCATACAAGAGGCCCTGGAATGCTCGTGCAACACTACAGCAAGATGAAGGATGTGCTCCGAGGAGTGGGGGTCGGAGGGAAGGATGCAAACGGGAGGGAGGAGAGCAGAGAAGCGGGTCAAGGGAACAGCGGTGTAGGATAGTCTGAGAAAACTTTAAGGGACGGAATACGCAGAGTGGGAAAAAGCATGGAGGATTAGGAGATTGTGGAAAGTAGAAATTGAAGGAAGATATAAAAGGAGGCAGTAAAAAAAAATCAATAAGGACAATGTTTGAAGAAAGGAAAGCAGCAGGGAAGCCTTCACACTGTGAAAACTATTTGACAGATACTTTCCGACAGACAGCGCAACACCCATTCAGATGCCTCTCCCTCTCTCTCTCCCTTTCTCTCCCTTTCCTTCCCTCCCTCCTCCGCCGTCATCTCCTTTCTCCCCGCCTTGTTTTCTTTCCCCTTCTTGCCCCATCTCTCCCTCTCTCTCACTCCCTGACTGTTGGGTGATACAGATGGTGCTTTTGAGGACTGTGAATGGGGTCAGGCCGGGTCGGGAGGGGAGGGGGGTGCAAGGGAGGACCAGACAATAATGTAACGATTCGGCCGGCCCCCCCGGACCAGCAGGGCCGTGGAGGAGAGTGAAAGTAAACAATGGTCCGTCGCTGAGGGGGTCAGTGGGAGGGGAGAGGGGAGAGGGGAAAGGGGTGTGCAGGGGGGGGGGGTCAGTCTCCCAGGGTCTTGACGCAAGCCGTTTTTGGTTGGGAGGGGGCCGAAATGTGCGTGTGTGTGTGTGTGTGTGCGTGTGTGTACGTGTACGTGCACACAGGTTGGCTGCAGAGGGGCGAGGAGGTCACAAGGTAACGACACATCAGTGTTGGCATGTGGTCTATTTTTGCAAGTCTGTGTTTTGGAAACTCATTCCTGCACCGATCCTTTCGTCTACTGCTTTTGTTGTCTGCAAGTTGTGCCTCAACATATTTTCTGTTAATAGATATTTAACAAACTCCCACTCTCCACCACTGCGTTACGACAGATTCAAGCCAATTCTAAGCGTATGCCTTTATTAAACCTAGAAAGTTAAGAGTTTTACAGCAACAGAAATCACGTGGGAATTGTCTGACAAACCGTACTCTTGAGAAGGATTGTCCTTAAAAAAACACTGAATTACTTCACTGAAGGAGCTGGGTGTTAGGTGTTGCGGCCTTGCTCAATAGCAGTAGTAGACACCACTACTACTACTACTAAAAATTGCCCTTGAGTGAGTCTGCAAGGGTCTTTGTGTGTCAAGCTGTTTAAGTGTCTTTGTAACATTTCCTCAGCACATGCGTAGATCAAATGTTCAAACTGCACTACGTTTTGAGACTTTTGACATTTTTTTATTTTTTTTATAGAGATTTTTCAATTTTCTTTCTTTCTTTTTGTCTTGTATTTATGTTTTATATGATTTAAAACCTGAATTAATTGTACTACTGATAATCATTTTCTCTAGAAGTTGGGAACACTGACAAATATCTTCAAACCCACCTTTTTAAGTAGTATAAAGACATTCTGTTCATCACTTTCAAATCATTACTCTCCATCCTGTAGTGGACTGTATAGGTCACCATCTGTGCACTGGCAGCATGTGCTGGAGAACAAATGAAGGGGATAGTAGAGTGTGACAGTTGACACATGGCTAAGCAGCCCTAAAGATGCCCCATTGATCTAATTGACTGGAGAGGCAGGAATCAATGGCAGTGATCAGCAGGCCCCTGTAGTCCAATAATTTGCACAATGCCTTAACTTCTTCAGCTAACCAGATGTTGGTCTGTTTAGCTCTTACTGGAGGAACTGATTTGACCTCAGTGGTTCTGCATATGAATGAATTGCAGGACATCTTTTCATTCTATCGACACTTTGTTTCATTAAAGTTTCCGCTACACAAACACGTTTTTCTTTAGTTTGAATATAACCTGAAAGTAAAACCATAAACTTAATGACAAAACCTCAAAACCTGAGATTCATCACACAGTCCTGTTTGTTTATTTCAGCTTAGTTCATTTATGATTACAGTTGAACAGTTTTACAGTTTCCTACAAACAATTAAAAAACCCATGTGCATACGATTATGTTTAAGCCTCAGACTTCACAAGTGACCTGGTTTAGCCCTTCACATGGCAATCAATGTCCACTCAGTCAAGTGACCTCTGAGCCTTACCAGATTATGAGAAAAAAATATACTTTGCATTAGAATCTGTGTCTGTCACACGCAAACAAACACACATTGAGAGGTAAACACCTTGTACTACTCTAAAACACACTTAGACACACAGCCCATCCAGCTTCTCTCGTGGTTTTCCCTACATTTTCCATCTGTGGCTTTTGATTGACAACCGCTGAGAAGTGTAAAAGGACCTTCAGTGCAGAGATGAGAAGGCAGGCTGCAGGGGTCGAGTCCCCGAGCCCCGGGGGCTTGCCTCCTCCGCCACCTCTATTCCAGTCCGAGGGGCCCGTGCAGGGGCTGAGAGATGCCGATCGGAAACCTTCTTTGTCTGTGAGGCCCTCACATGTCAAAGCTAAAAGTCAAAAGTGTTGTGACATGTTGTGGGAAGTGTAAGTGACAAACACACATATACGAATGTCCTCTGGCAAGGTGTGGACAAATATACTCCATTGGTGCACCGATGTGTCCGGGCGGCACTTGGTGCAGCGAGGCATTCACACTCAGATAAACACACACACACACACACACACACACTACAAACCACTCTATTACTGCCACTCTAAATCTGTCCCTCAGCTCAAACGGAGCTGTCTGCAGGAAACGAAGAGACTTTTCAGGGATGATCGCTGGAGAATACAATAACTTGTCTGCATTTGTGAATGTGTGTGCATGTATGTGTGTGTGTGTGATCTGATTTACACATACTTAAGATGACTACATTGCATTGCTCACTAGTCATGTCTTAAACTGGTCTCCTTATAGTGATTTTTTTAATGTTTTAAATGTATGGATAGGGTTAGAGAAAGAATTAGGATAAGTTCAGGGTTAATGGCTATTGATCACACGAGGCCTCAAAGGAATACATGCAGTTGGCAGTTTTATATTATTATTTAACTTAAAAAGGTCATTAAATTCTAGTATTTTTGTAATCCTGATGTTGTTTTATCACATTGCATTGATAATAGGAGGTAATAACGTGTTTTTAAATACACAGTGTTCTCTTCAAGTATCTGAAAGTCTGAAATATAAACCCAAACACAAGCATTCTTTTTATTCTTACACATTTTAAGTGAGGAGTTGAGTTTGTCACTCTTAAACCCCGGCTGTAGAAAAACAGTATCATTCCCTAAGAGGTGTAATCTTGTATCAGCAGGGTCCCAGATATGTGCATGAATATTGCAGGAGGGTGGTTGCACTGCAGCTGAGGCAGCAGTACAGAATCTGTGCACACCCAGTTAATCTCAAGAAGAAATAACAAGGGGACTTTTCACCACCTGGTGAAGCAACTGAATATAAGCCATTAGCTCAACTACTTCTGGGTGCATCCAAGTCTGATGGAGCAGGTCCTCTCGTTCATGGAAGAGGATCTGTGAAGGCGAGCAACAGCCTACTAAGAGCCAAGTGATCCACAACAGTGATTAGCTGTGACATTGTGTTAAACAACAGGTGCCTTTTTGTATCTAAAATCTCTTGCGCTAAAATAATTCATAACTAGAAAAGGAACATACATTAATCTTGGATAGTGGCACACTGTCAGTGACAAAACAAAAAACATTTTCTTGCTAAAATAACAACAAATATCAGTTTAGAAAAGAAACCTGTCAGATAAGGGGCGCCCCCGATAGCTCGACCTGGTGCAGCGGGCGTCCATGGACTGAGGCCGAGTTCTTGCCGCAGCGTCAGCTAAAAACACTTCAGTGACAAAGTTGTAAAATATTCCTTCCATTCAAAATATCCAAATTAAAATGGTCAGTGTAGGCAGTAACAAGGAGAGTTATACTGTATATATATATATATATATATATATATATATATATATAGCGGTCACCTAAACTTGTTACTTTTCAAAATAACAATGAATACCAGTAAAAATGACCTTATTCTGTCGACTCTTGAAACGATGAATGACTAATAATTTGACCTTTAAAGCGACTTCAAACATAAAAGCTTTTGAGCGTTGAAAATGTATACCCCGAGTTAAAGTCCTTCAGTGTGGAATGTTCCAGATGTGAGTGGATGTGCAGAAAGGCCATTGGGAAAATCAAAACCATGCGACTGTAACCATGACCACAATCATTCTCTAACCTTAAAAAGTGGTGTCTTTCCATAAAGTTGCAGAAGAAAGATCAAAAAGAGAATAATTCTCTTAATCAGTATGAGTCACACACAATGCTACTCCTTAGCATCCCTCTATTAGACCTTTAACCACATTGTTTTTAAAAGTTATTATATTTATTTTTTATTTGATCGTATCTAAACCCTCTGTAAGTTTAGTTGGTCGTGTGGTTCTGAGGTTTGTATTCAGTGCAATCAATTGCTTGTTAGGAGTGCCTGCAGAGTAGAGACACAATATGGTTCATCTCACATGGTTTATAACTGTTTCAAAGTTTTACCGTTGCAACGTGCATTGAAAAAGCATTATTAGGTGTTTAGGTTTATTTCTGCTTTTGTCTGCCTTTGCTGGCACAGCAATTTCACTTTTGCATTGTCCATAACTTGCAAAGATCAAATTACAGATAGCACCCCAAATGTAGCATAATGTAGTCAAACACTCTAAGAGTTTGCATTAGTTTAGATCTGAACACTTTCCAATGTTGTTGCTCTGCATTGTGATTTACCTCCTCATGCATGGAAGAACCACATGCAAGATTTTTAAAAACATTTGTATTCTTGTTATTTTCCTACTTCAGACAAAGTGGTGGGACTTATTTTACTGTGTACTAAACAAATGAACAGTTTTATCACTCTTTGTAAAAGACAATGACAATATACTCGTGTTATTCACAGATCCATGACACGTGAAGACTGATCAGCTCAGCCAGCAGCTGCCTCCATGTAGGCAGTGATTTAGAACAAGTAAATTTGATTAGAGCGATCAATGACGAGCACATACTGTAACAATAATGAAACCAGTCAGATCTGTAAATTATGAACGTTCTTACAATTTTACTGCGGTACAAGAAGGGGAATATTGAAGGGCAAGTGATCGGGGCATCTCTTATCACACAGTTTTATGACCCAAGTGGAGAGAGCCAGATGGGTAACAAAACCATGCAGGTGCACATTCCTCCTGGAGCAAAGGAAGCAGGAAGAATGCCACACACAATAGTGAGAGAGGTTGCATTTCCTAAAGCCTTTTTGAGAAGAAATATCCTAGGATGGATGCCATCTTTAGCTCCAGACTCTCAAGGGCTCACAATACAGCAGAGGAAGGGGTTTGGCATTCTTTCTACTACTATTCCAAGGCCAGTCAAATGAAACCTGAGAAGACGGACTCGCCGACTATGGCTGCCTGCATCCTGTGTGACCTGTGCAACAAGCATTGGCTAAAGAAGGCAGAGGCTCGGCAAGGAAGCATCAATAGAATAATGGAGGATCCCTACAGTGCTCGCCAGGGGCTGTTTGATGCATCTCAGCTGCAGAACAGTTGACCATCGAGGACAGGACAGAACGTTGCCCCCATGTGTTACGGGAGGGTTATGTGCTAGACTATTTATATACCACTGTAGCTGCCTGGGGTCTCCGCTAGTTGTCTTACGTTGACGACGGTCACTGCCCCTGGCAACATATTTTTGTTACACTTTGGTTTCTGTATGGATTAAACTAAAGAGATATAACCTGTCAATTAGTTAGCTGTTTCAAGCTAAACCATACAGCTCACTGTAGTAGCTTCAAATTGATAGCCTACACCAAGGGTGCCCAAAAGGTCGATCGCGAGTGTAGTTGCGGGTAGGTCGCACACCGTTAAAAAAAGAAATATATATATATATATATATATATATATATATATATATTCCCCCAACAGAACCCTGAAATGCATGTTTTTTGTTTTTTTCTTGCCTTGCGCATTCACATTCCCTCCTTTCGCTCCTACACACACACACACACACACACACACACACACACGTGCGCACACACCTACAGTCAGAGACAGAGCGGAGGAAAGGAGAGGAGTGAACTACGCACCAGCAGCAACAGAAATCTGTGGATGTCTTCCAGAATACAGACAGAAAGACCTGACGAAGCGGACCATCCTCCCAACTTAAAACGTTGGATTTACTTCATTAATATCAAATCTACAACCATGCCATTACATTTTTGTTTCAGGCCTTAACATTATTTCAAATATCATTGAGAAACAAAGAGAAGCATAACATTGCTTTAATTTATTCACAGAAGTTCAACTGGTGTTTTTAATGTTCTTAAACCCTGAGATAGATCCAAAGCACCAGTGCGGAGACTATTGTGTGCATGCTATTGATTTGTTTCATGATTTCATTTGCTGTATTGTGGTCAGGCAAAACCTCTAAACATGTAATCTGCTTGAGCATTATGAGTTAACGGTTCCTGGAATGATCAAACTGCTCTATTTCTTTCTCTTAGCCAAAGCTCACATGCAACATGTGTGAGGGAGAAAAGGAGAGCCGAGGTGCATTGCAGTCTGTTCATCTTCAGTAAAGTTCTTCATCCCCCGGTTGTATCACTGTGCTTTTATATCAGTGTGATTGGCAGCCACAGGAGACTTAAGAACACCTCTGTCAAAAGGATGTACATTTTACAACCTGGTCTTTGTGGGGCTTTGCCCGGGAGCAAGGCTGAGATGGAATCACACACAGAGAAAACTCTGCAGACAGGTCCGACTCATTCTTCACCTCCCCACTACACCACAGAGGCTGAGAGAGAGAGAGAGAGAGAGAGAGAGAGAGAGAGAGAGAGAGAGAGAGAGAGAGAGAGAGAGAGAGAGAGAGAGAGAGAGAGAGAGAGAGAGAGAGAGAGAGAGAGAGAGTTATGTGTGTGCAGATGTGAAGGTAGCTTGTGTGTGCATTATTAAGCGAATGTGTTTCTGCACTGTGTGATGGGGGATCGGTCTGTATAACAAGCAAATGTGTGTGTCTATGCTTGTGCGTGCGTAAGCTGTGTTAAACTAGACATGTGGAAGATGTGAGAAGATAGAAGTGCAGATGAAGGACACATGTGGGAGAAAGAGGGAAGCGACAGTGAGAGAGGAAGTTGGTAGGGGTTTATAATGGGGCACAGCAGACGTCAGGCCTTGGCCCTAATTGATCTCTGGGTAATGCAGAGGGCCCAGCCTCGGGGGCCACTGGAGGGGTCATTAGGATGCAAATATAACAGTGTGTTCCTCCTGCACACACTAGACATACACGCTGACAAAGGAGGTAGTGATAGAAAGAACAGAGAAGCAGAGAAAAGGAGTCTGCCTCTTTCTGTCATTCACCTTCTGATCTTTTTTTTGTCCCCCGTATTGTGTGTAACTTTCTTTATATAATATAATGTAAGCTTTTCTATTGTCCTTATCTAAATGTGTTGCCGCCACGACCAGCTCTCAATTAGAGATCGTTTCATTCACCAAACCGAGGAGATGAATAATTGGATATTCTAGTGCCCATATACTGCCACAGCCTTGTTGCATTTTGACTCAACATATTCTTTGAGATGTTGGATCAATAAAAGTTTTATGGAGTAAGTATTTGATCGCGTGACCTAAAATGAATCGGCTGGCAGTTTTAATGATTCAGTATCAAAATCTCAAGTACTGTTTATGCAGCGGTGTTCACAGTTAGGATGGTGTAGTTATTTTGTCATATTGCAAAAGCATGCAGGTGATGAAAACACGATTTATATATATTAATATATATATATCAAACCTTACACCAATGGTTTATCTTTAATACTCTGAAATCTACTTTCAAAATCTAAATTGAATTTAACAAGCATTGATTGGGCAACCTGATTTAAAGAAAGAAAAATCAAGTCTTATTTTCAAACATTGGTTTGGAGTCGAGGATTTATCATTTACGCTTATTGAGTTTATACTAAAAAGCCGAACCCTTCCACTCAAACAAACCCGGACCTCTGCCCTTTTCAGGATGCATGCTGGTTATCCAAATGCTGGTGCACCGCCTCTTGTACCCATGTCTCTCATTATTTGTCTTTTTCATGTCTCCATTTTTTTAAGACAAAAGCTGAGGATATCCGTGGCAGGGGTTGGAGGCCAGCAAGAGTGGGGATCGTTTTTTCATTCTCCCCTAATTGACGTGAACAGTTCTTTTGACCCTAATTAGCGCTCTGTAATCTCTCATTTGCATATCACAAAGGCAACAGCATTTGCATATTTGTAAACGAGATGGGCCCTGCATCTGCATGCATTCCCTTGTTTCCTCGCCTTTCTTCTTTGCCCCTCGCCTTTCTCTCTGTCTCCCGCACCATCTCTCTCTCCCTCTCACATGGGTACAATGCCAGAAAGTGGCAGCGACAACAGGGCAACATGCAGACAGGGACAAGAGGCAGACACTGGTTGCTCGGCACGCTCCCTGGCACGGGCTCTGACAAGGAGAAATTAGGCAAAAAGGGGAAGGGAAAGCAAGTTTGAAAGAGAGAAAACAGGAAAAGGGTGAGCTTGAGTTTTATTGAGTTTCAGGCAAGAGTGATGAAGGAGAGGAACAGAGTGAGATAAAGGGACAGGCAATGGAGATAAAGGCGTCGGAAAATGGTGATGAGTTGTAGGACAGAGAGAGGGGAAGAAGTGGGAAGGATAAAGCTGTGGCACATATATGTTATATATCCTGTGCCCATCAGTATATTCATCTTTGCTAGCATAGATCTGCTCTCTTGGAACCTCTTCTCATCTGTTATTCTTCTCTGTTGTCACTCCCGCAAAGAAAAAGGGGGTGCACCCAACCAAACAAACAAGCTAAAAAAGATGAAGTGCTCACAGACTGGTATTCACACTATCTGAGTGTCGTCGCCTTCATTTCCTCTCTTTCTCTTTCCTGCCCTTTAAAAAAAAAGAAATGCTTTATCGTGTAGCCCTTTTCTTTGCAACACTCATTATTGGTAATCACTACCACTTAGTGCCAGTTGTTGCAAGTCACTATTGACGTCGTGGAAAACAGCCACATCAAATTGTCCGCTTGTCTTGTCCGTGATGAATTCATTACTTTATCAAAATGCACAAAGTCTTACAAGGTCATCTCTCAAAATGTCCAGATCCCAAGGTGATATCAAGCGACTCTTCCAGAAACTACTCAACCACACTTCGCCCCCGGTGAGGGTGTCTTTTCACCGAGATCCCTCCCTTCTGTCTGCGTCTCCAGCATTACCTGTATGATTTCATCTCCCAGCATCACTTTTCTTTTTACCCTAATAGTGTGCCCACATGTATACAGATATCTCTTTCTCTGTCTCCCTCTCTCTCTCCCTCTGACCGCTCTCCTCCTCCCCTTGTCAGTCCTGACCCTAGCGACGCAGCGCTCTATTACTATGGTAATGGGGGCTAATTGAATGGCCGAGGTGTAATGGAGAAGACAACACAGCCTACATTATGATAAGGAGCCTAGACAATAGCCCCACGTCCAGGGTCACCACTCGCCAATAAGGTGGGCTTAAAGGGGGATAGATGTCCTTCTTGCCCCCTACCAACCCCACTCCCCCCACCCTCATCTCCATCATCTCTCCTCGTGTGTGTTGCTGGCTGTCTCTCGTACCCTTTCTACTCCTGAGGATCGTGCATGTGCAAGGCTTTGAATCTTAACCCCGGCGCTTATCATTCAGGATTGTCAGAGTTCTTTTTGCAAGGTCAAGGTGTACGCACAGATTTAGTGTGTGCGTAGCTACTGTAGGTAGGACATGTGTGTTTCATCGTTGTCTCATGGTGGGCGGGGAGGTAGATATCCGCTCACGCAGGTATGATGAAAAATGTAATGGAGACGCACCGTTGTTTTCCATCCCGCGAAGCCGGGGATGCTGGGGATGCTGGGGAAGTGCGCGGGCATTCATTTGCTCTCATTCTACGTGTCCTCTAATGTATTCAACAGGGAAAGGTACTTTGTCAAACGTGAAAGCGAGGGGGTCCGCTTGTTGTCCTTTTTTTTTTTGCATACGTGAGATCATCTCCTGATTGCAGTGTTTTGGGACAATGTAGTTGTAAACGCTGCGTTTTCACCATCTCGACGCTTTAAATATTCACATTGAATATAAACAACCAGACACGCCATCAGTGAAAGCAGGGAAATAAGCAACCGCATATTGCAAGGGGAGGAATGAAAGAAGCATAAAGTGCTGTAGCGAACTTTCACTTTTGAATAAAGATATGATTTAGGAAGAAATTAGATCAGCATTTAAATTGCAACTTTTAGTTTTGGTGCTGGTCTAGCGTCTGTGGAAGAGCCGCACAGAAAGCTGATTAATGGTCATTTGGGTTACAGCTTCCATGCTGGTTTTCTCTGGCAAAAGAAGAACAATATGTTTTGGTTTTTTTACAACAAGGAGAGGTGTTTCTGTGAGGTGGACCCAGATACACTTACTGAATAACATTAAAGAGGGAACGTGGAAGGAAGAAAGTGCAGCTCCCTTTGATTTTGTTTATGTTCTGGAAATTGCATCGTCTTTGCAATTAGCCCGGTGCAGTGTGAGTCTGTGTTTATGTGTACTTTAACAGATAAAAGAATATGGTGAGAGATCAGAGAAGACGCTGTTTTTAAGTGTTCTGAGTGTTGTGGGACGCAGCCGCTCCCAGCCGCTGCTTTCTTTCCTCTTTTGTTCTTCGCCAAGTATCCTATTGTTACACGCACGGAAACTGCAACACATGTTTCGCTTCTTCATGAAAGACCTGGTAATATTTGAGAGCAGCTTGACATATAAAGATGATGTGTATATGGTATATTCTTAACTCAATGTCATGTTCAAGGTGTGCGAGGCAACCCACGGATGGTCACGTGACGATCGGGACAAACAAGCATTTACTGGGCAAACAACCCGTTTCTTCACCGTCTCAAATCCTCCTCTCTCTAATTGAATAGAGCGTTCATTAGCTAAACCAGGTGCATCATACCGTGTTGGTATGCCACCAACGTTGGAACGTCAGAGGTCACCAGCTGTTTTCAGTTCCTTTGTGCTCAGATGAACTCCGGCAGCAATACTTTTAAATTCTACTCCATAGCAATCATGTTTGGCTGCTAATTTTCACTCTTGATTGACACGATTGTGTAATTTTTGCTTGCACTGATTGGTCACTCAGCTGCCATACCAGCCATATTTCTCATCATTTAACACATGTGAACATCTAAGCGTCCTGGGATTGTATTTGTGTACCGGCTACAAGCACTGTTCATCGGCTAAATGCCTTGTCGTTCAGTGCTCTGCCTCGCTGACTGAATCACTGCTTGAATCTAGAACTGTTTACTCTCAGTCCTCTTCCTCTCGACCCGCTCCTCGTCTCTCCTCCTCCCTCACCCCCCAACGCCCTCTGCCAGTATGCCTTTCACCTTTAGCCACCTTCCGCACTTTGTTGATGTGAAACTCCCCGACCTGAGAGACCCAGCGGCCATGCATAAAACATGTCATACAGTGCTTGCGCTGCTACTCAGGACTAACCACGTTTTCCTTTAGCATTTATACAAAGTGTTATCTTCTTTGACTTTTCAAACCCACAGAAAGAACTTTGTGAAGTTGGGCTCTTCTTTGGCTTTTAGCGCCTCGGAAGTCTCTCAGGTGGGCTAGAGAAAGGGAAAGAAAGGGTATGAAATAATGACAGGGAGGTGGACGGAGGGTGGTTCCTTTAAAAAACAGACCTTCACAGAGACACACACTGGGTCTGGTTCGAACCCCTGCTTCGTCTCAGCTTCAGGGTCAAGCGGGCTGCACTTCCCAATCTCAGCACTACCCCAGTGAGCAGAGCATCAGGGAGGAAGAAAAGGGACAGTAAGAGTAAAGGCTGAGAGGGAATAAGGAAGAAAGATGAGAAATGGAAAGAAGAGAGTGAGCCGGGAAGCCATTTCAAGCCATCTCCCGTCGGAAGTCTGGATATCCTCCACCTCTCTCCTTCACTCTCCACCTCCTCCTTCTCTTCATCGTGTTGTTGCTGTGTTTTCCACCCCTGCTGAGGGCCCACTCCCGCCCCCCTGCCTCAACCCTATATTGGATCTCAGTAGGCATTTTGTGCTTTTAAATGAATAGGCAAATGAGAAACAGGGTCCAATCGAAAGAGGGTGAGGGCGGGTGGAGGTAGTAGAGGGGGAAACGAGTAGCAGGGGAGCGGAGGCAATCGGGTCTCTCGGCGGAAACACAAGCCCCCACCCTACACCCTAAACACGCCACACACACACACACACACACTCACTCACACATACACTCAAATGTCAGGGGTGGCTAAGAGCCTGGGGGAAGGCACCTCATTTCAATATGGCCTCCTGCCGGGCGCCCCTGATGCAGCGACCGGGAGACCCCCGCTCAGAGACCCACTGATCTGTGATAAAAGCTGCCCTGCATCCTCATCATCCTCTTCCAACTTCAAAATCCAATTCCAACTCCTCCAAATTGCTTATTGGTCTTTTTTCTCTCGGTACACTGCGTCTTCATGTACTAGGACACATTTGTTTGAGGTCATATTGTGCCTGATAATTACTTCTTTAAATACACCTGTTGTTATATAAAACATAATAATACGGTTGTACTCACCAAGTTAATTGCGTAAATCTGGGAATTTAAATGATTTAACATCATCACTAAGTGGCTCATTGTAAGTGTCCTGGCATGAAAGGGTTAGGGTTATAATTATGTGAACCCATGACTTAATATTGGACATTTGATTTGGATGATTAATTGTTTTATAAGAAAGAGTTTCACTTGTTGGTTCTTAAGTCATTGTGGCAAGAAGTACAGCTTATAATAACGCATATTTTGAAAAAGGTAAAGCTTATGTTACAGTGATGACAAATGCAGACAAGAGATAAAGAGAGAAGAACGAGAGACAAAGACACAAAGGTTTGAGCAGCAAGGTAAGCCGCGCTCCTGCCGTGCACCTATGCCATGGTGGTTTGGTGGAGCCGGTACAGGGGTCTCCAATAAGGCCCGTTAAAATATTTATCCTCTCCACTTCTACGGTTGGAATGTGACACACGCACACACACACACACACACACACACACACACACACACACACACACACACACACACACACACACACACACACACACACACATGCATCAACACACACAGTAGCTCCCACTGGCTCCCACACCGAGCCTGCAGAGGGCCCTGAAATATTAATGTTCAAAGTAAATTAAAGCTGCAACAAAAAGAGATAGGGTTTTCTCTGTCTCTTCCTGTATATCTGTCTATTCTTTATGACTGGGTGAGGGGGTGGCAGGGGAGGAAGAAAAGAGGGAGTGGGTGGATGAACAGAGGAGGAGGGGGAGGAAGGTGGGTGGCAGATAAAGAGAGTACGACATGTCTAATGACTCAGGGCATAGAGAGGTTTGTGCTGTCACAGCTTTGGACCAGAGTGATGAGCTGGACAACTTCACCACTCACAGAACTAGATGAGTCAGAGAAAATGGATTAGTGAGACATGCAGGAAAGAGTGTGCAGACATGAAAATAATGGTGTGATATAAAAGAAAAATAAACACTTGAAGGGAAACTAGAAAAAGAAGTTGAGGGATAGGTAAAAAATAGATCAGAATTATTTGTGAAAGGCTCTGAGGTCATGTGTGCTAGAGTTGAGAAAGAGAATGATTAGACACAGGCTTGTTTGCATGTATAAGCATACCTTGCCAGCTGGTTTGTGAATTTTGACCCTTATTTTTGTTCTCCTGCCTGTAATAGAGCTGCGTGGTGAGACGGGCGAGAAGGTGGCAGTGACCTTGGACCCACCTGTACTGGCCCCTGACCTCTTTGACTTTGAGTGGCAGCTTAACTCACTTCTACAGTATGTCAGAGAGAATATGTTCAAACACACACACACACACACACATACACATTTGCATAGAGGTGCATACACACTCAGAAACACACGCTAGCAGAGAATCTACGAGGCTGATCAACAAAGACACTTTTTTCTGCACGCACACACACGCACGCACGCACGCACACGCACGCACACGCACGCACACGCACGCACACATACCCTGGGCACAATTTGTTTCCATATTTGCTTGCTTGTACAGTATTAGCTAATCAAACACTACAAAAAGTACCACATTTCAAACATGTTCACACAGCACAAAGACTCATCCTAAAAAGCTTCAAATTGCCACCTGATCAAACACTCGCATATAGACATTGATACGATCCATAAATCTTCCTCTGCCTCATTCTCTTTTGCTTTTACACACACACACACACACACACACACACACACACACACACACACACACACACACACACACACACACACACACACACATACAGAGCAGCAGCAGCACAGACTTTATCTCCACCATCAATTTCTCCTCTCTGCATATGGCTGGAGCTGCTTATGCATGTGCCGCGGAGCTGTACTTTATCAAAGGACCTGTCCTGGGCTTGGGGCCATGCATTATTAAACACAAGCACCACACACACACGCACACACACACACACACACACTAACCAGTAAAGGGCTTGTTGCAGAGCCTGGCCGGACAGGTACACACACACACACACACACACACACACACACACACACACACACACACACACACACACTGCAGTATTTGCAAACACCACAGACCAGGTGATAGAGGGCAGACACCACTGGAGCTTATTCAGAAATTCAGTCGGACACACTGAACTCAGCACACACTCATACGCAAATATGTACATGCAGTGTAATATATACACAGGCTCTGCAGGAAGCACATAGCGCCATCATGGAGGTACACTGTTGAACTGTCTGTACACAAATGATGGCTAAGGATAATGGCTAGATGTAATGGCTACTGTATTATTCTCAGTCGTGGAATAAGCACCGTTACTTATGTGGTGTAGCAAGGTACAGCTCTGAGGTACAAAATGTCATGTACCCACTTGAGTTTCTTTGCTTTAGTATACTTCAGAGGGAAACAGTGTACCTTTAACCCAAATACATTTATTTTAATCTTTAGCTACTAGTTTGTTCCAGTTACGCTGTGAAAAGATGATTGATTGTAATAGATTAAACTGCCCAGTAGTATGTTAAGGAGTTGAAATTAGCTTCCCCTCGACCGGCTCAACCAGCTGCAGCATTAAAATGGTACTTACACACTACTGTATAAGAAATAATCATGCATACTAAGCTATTTACTATTCCTGCACAAACATTGGTGTTTTTTAAAGATGTCTCATGATCCCATAGGGGATTGACATCGAGACACGGCCTAATGAGGACTTTTATTTATTTATATTTAAGTACATTTATTGATACTTATGTACTTTTTAGATTTTGAATGCAATTTTTGCTTTTATTTGAGTATTTTCACGTGTTGGTGTCGCTACTTGAACGAAAGGCAAACATCAGAATTTTCTTTCATTTTTCTGGGAGAAGCGTTGCCAAAGATTCCACACAGTTCGGACTCCTCCGCTGCTTCACCATGAGCAGCTGTGATCAAAGCCCATGAAGGATTATGGCATGAATCATTTTCTATACCAGAGGACATGGCTGCTTCATGTCACACAATCTTCTATAGATTTTTACATGTACACATAAAAACACACACGAGCGACTAGATACATATGTTGGAATCTGGCTGCTCACCAGGGATATACTGTACACGCCGCCATGCTGCCCAAAGGGAATTTTGACGAATTGAGCCTCAAGTGTTCCAGTCTCTGCCACGGTATAAAGAAAAACCCCTTTTGTTTCAGCATAGATTTGTGAAATGGTAAGATTTTGAAATGTACGATACACAATTGGGTCTTCCCAAATGAAATGCTGCGTGCACAGCAGACATACTCTGGTTTCTGCCTTTAGGTTTAAATGGTTGATGAATTTTCCACTAATGGCAGAATAAGTACGCGAGAAACCCTGTTGGCCATTACTGCATGCTTGCATCAGCCATTTATTACAGCCCGTTAACACTGCAACGTGCGATGTGTGCCTCCTTCTTTAAAAAGGTGTGAGTCAGCCAAGGTAACCAGCTGCTGGGTCGCCCCCTATCTCACCTCTTCTCTCACCTCTCTCACCCCCTCTGTCTGAAAGAAACTGGAACACTTACAGCATTAGTGGCAGGAAGTACCACAGGTGTCTTGTGTGTGTGTGTGTGTGTGTGTGTGTGTGTGTGTGTGTGTGCTGTCATAAAATACCCAGCCTCACCCAAACACTGACATGCCTAGCAGGTGTGTGAGGAGGCTCGTATGATCTTTGAGACCTTTCAAAGTTTGATATACTGTGATTGGAATATGATTTATAGCTAGATTGGTGGAATTTTTTTGTTCAGCTTCAAGGAAGACTGCTTTGCACCCATAAACAGAGGAGTGCGGAAGCTTATTGAAGCAGTAGTCATGAAAGGAAAATTACCCTTTTTACCATCTGGGTCATATTTTTGTACTTTTAACCATCATTCCTCTTACTTATAATAACATTTTATTCACCTGCAATCACATAAACTTTCAGTTCTTATTTGATAGACAAATGAAACTACAACCCATTCTGTGTATTGTAAAAATAAAACTTACTTCCTGGTTCAAGTTTGACCGACTGAAGTTGTGCGTGTACTTGGTTTTTCCACGCCATTAAAGATTATTAGAAATATCTCAGTTGCATTAAGTTTGGGTTTTTCTTTCAGGTGAAGTTATTAAATCTGATTCATTCATTCACTCTCAGTGGCTGATTCTCCAGCTGACTAGCAGAGTCCAGTCATACTCATACATGTATACAATAGGCTCATTATAACCTCAAACCTCACTTCTGTGTATGCATTTTCTGTGCATATTTTATTTTTTTCTTATTGTAAGTACTTTGTGGCGTCTGATCTGGAAAGGTTTTATTTAGATGAATGAATGAACTTGCTTTTATTTTGCTAATATGCTCCATAGCGGAACACAAATGAAAGTCCAAACTATGAAAATAACACTCAATAATCTGTAATATTTTAAAACTGCAGTATTTCTCTTCATTCCCCTGTGCATGTTGTTGCTTTTGAGAGGTGAGTTTAACACCTTGAATATAGTGCTGCATACACAGCTTTCATTCAGTCGTTTGGACGCGTGTGGCTGTTCTTCAGGTGCATTTACTGATATATAAGTCTTTGACCTGCACAAATGACAGACACTCAGCACCTGTCACAGACATGTCTCCTCTGCACCCAATGTTTTGTTGTACGGAATTATAAAGGTTTGAGGATTGCATTAATATTTAGGACATTGCTTGCACCTTAACAGAAAGTGTTAGGTATACTGATGAGCTCATCTAGTCTGCATTCAACTCTGACTCTCCGAGCACAAACGGCAGAGAAGGTAGTGCACAGTAGAGGGGTGGGAGAGCTGTATCGGTCATCAAGGTGACTAGGGCGCAGCGAGGGCAGCGGATGACCGCTGTGTTCTCCACCCTGCATGTCTGTCACGCCTCTGACCACCGTCGAGACCGTAGCCTTTGCAAATGAGGAGCAGGGAAGCGATAGACGAAATGCATGTTTATTCAGGAAGTGAGCCGACTGCAAGGGCTTCTAAACCCTGCCATGTTCGAGAATGAGTTGTAGACATTTTGTTGTGTCCCGCCACAACAGGAACATTTACAAGGATACGTTGTAGGTTATGACCCAAAATGAGATCAGTGTCCCCTACTGCAAAGTCAAAAAGAAAAGGAACATGGAGGAGTTGTCAGGAATCACTTGCTTTCTTTATCAAAGCGAACCTTCTGTGTAGAGATGAACTACTTCAGATGGTTTGAGCTGAACACACCGAGTCAGGTTCACAGAGGTTGTAAGATTTGGCATTCAATTCATTGTTTGTAGCTGTGGGCTGGACTGCTGGGATGCGTCTATGACCTGTGGCATCATGTAATGTGTTTGACAAGCATTTCCGCCCTGCAAGGCCCAGCATGGTGTGCAATTGCCAGCTCTGGCTCGTCTCTATCTGGGGTGATGCTGGCTGGGTTTCCTCTCTGGATTCCCAGCCAAATGTTCTCCACCAGCTTTGTTTGCTTTGAATAATGTAAACGGGTTAGGGTTATTACCGCCAGCATTTGCGCTTGTTTTGACTGTTAAAGAGATATAAAAAAGAAGCACATGTAGATAGAGTTTTCATAGTTTTTAGTGTGATAATTGTTTTCAAGGTGTCTCTTGGCAGTCACAGCTCACGGGGGACAAGCTGGAAGAGCAGTCTAGCACATTGTGTCTGCCTCGTTGCACCCGCGCCCGGCCGCAACATGCTTGCTTACCCCAACAAAATGAAAAATCAATACATGTCTCCCATCTCCCCCATCTTTTGCAGGACAATTGACCCTGACACCATGATCTCTCAGTGTGAGTGATATTATTTCCACTAGGTTGGGCAAGAGGTAAGAGACACATTTTTCAATAGGCAAGCCGGACACCTCTGAAGGCATCTTCCTGCCAACGGCAAGTGCAGGCCATCGAACAAATACATAGTTGTGGCAGGTTAAGGGTCTGAAAGGGCTTGATGAAAATGTTTTTATTTGTTGGAGAGCAAAAAAAGCAAACATTTTACTCTGAACTTGTTCTCCTGCTGTACGCTGTGGAAAGAACAATCGGTGAAAATATTTACATTTCAGCAAATTAAAATGATTTCATCTATAAATTGGAGATACGGTCAGGATATACAATTTAGTGATTCTGTTATTTGAGCCTAACTAATCTGTAAAGCTGCCTCAGGCTGCTCTCTATTTTAAGTGTGGACGGTAATAATGGAAACTAGTGAGAGCTTTAGATATTTAGAAATGCTCTAATTCATATAACAGCAGGCAGCATCTCAGAACCTACATCAACAAACTCCTCTCGCTCTCAGATGCACTTTCTTTTTTTTTTTTTTGGCTTTCCTCTGGATTCGGTTGCAGTTTTCCCATTTTTCCCAACATGCCATAACTCAGAGCGGGGGGGGGGGGGACACAGACTTCCTACTGAGGTGTCGCGCTTTGAGCTTTCTCAAACACCGCCAGGTTTTAATGTATTAAAATACACTCTGTCAGCACATTTTTGAAATTATGGGCTAGATTAAACGGCAACTTTGACCCACCTGTCAGAAGATACAAGCTTTTTTGCTGAGAGAGATTAATGCTTTGCTCTAACATTTTCTCCTGAACCCCCCTGAATGTTAATCAGAGCCCAAGAGCACCAGTCGGGAGATTGGTCATTAGGTGAGGTGGAACACATTGATTTTTAATTTTGACATGCAAATTTGTTTGCCACCCTATTTGTACAGTAAGCTGACCTGCGTGCGTTCCTCTCAGCACTTCTCAGCATCATGGGATACTTTGTTTCCAAGTGAGTGATTAGTTTACTTTCCTGGCAAGTTGTGTGAAAGTATGAGTCTAGTGGTCGCTGTGCTAAAGGACTTTGTATCCTCACAACATAATCTGCACTGTATCGAGACATGTGGGAATATAAAAGTATTCCAATACATTGTAAGGTTCAAATTTACAACGCGTTTTAGGGGTTACAATGTTCAGCTAGTGCAAAATAAATTGCACTTGATACACACATTTGGCAAATAATATGAATTTCCAGCAGACTAATCAGAATCAGGTGCTTTTTAAAGAAATTAAATATTATTATCATGTTAATAATACAAATATGATCATATCAGCGCCTCTGTTAGAACCCTTTTGTTCGGTTATGGTTACAGAAGTATCTAAAGTCATTTCATCCTTCTAGTGCTCGCTCCTTTTAACACAGCAATGCAGAGAGATAGCATGAAGTGTCTTCTTGTATGTATATTTGAGTGTAGACAAGGAATTGTTTTAAGTGTTTTTGTATCATTGACCAACCAAAGTCTACAAAAGGTTTTATTATGTCATCATCAAATTAGCAGCAAGTAATACTGTGATCATTGCATTAGTGCAAAGTGTGACAAAACCAGAGCTACATAAAGTCATGTTCTGTAGGAGATACACACGTATGTTATCATTGGATAAAACTATGAACCCCACACGTTCACAAAAAGTCCTCCACAACTTGAAACAACAAACCTTTTGTAAGAGGAGTGACTGACAGACAAGAGAGGAAGTCAGAGGAAGTCATTAGGTCACAAACCTAACCTTACACCTCAACAAGTCATTCATTGCCTTCACAACTTCCTGAAACATGTGGACAGCGATCGATGCTGGCTGAGGAGGTGGCCATGTTTTTGACCTCTAATCCCAACCTCCTTAACAGGACTGAGAAACAGGCCCGGAGGCAAGCAGGGATCAGGCCCCTCAGGAGAACTATACCAGTGAGAGGAATAAACAAGACCACAGAGGGAAGAAAACACACAATGTTAGCAGTGTGGAGGGGAGGGAGAGGCGGCATAAAGGGATGTTATATGGATGAGAATATGTTATACCTGAGGCTCAGCTCCAATTGATCCATTCACCTTCCCTCACACCTCTGGCATTACTGCTACTGTCTCTGCAAAACACCTGCTCTGTGCAAGTTCTGTCTTTGACTTTCCTCAACACTGACCTCCTCATCTGCATCAGTTTGACTGACCTGTGTCACTCCCACTGTTGGAGGATTATCTGAAGGGTTGTGGGGGTCACTGATTTGTATAGGTTCCTCCTTTACCTTTACACTACCTCTGAACCCTTCTCACTCCTCCCAGCCCCCCTGTGAGCCTCCGCCTGCTTCACTGCACAGCCAGACGAGTCGCAGCGGTAGGGCACCCCTGCCTGCCGCTGCGATCGTTGCTTTAGAAGCGCGTTAGCCATATCAGGGAAGCAGATGACTCACAAAACCCGCACTCTGTCAAGGCGAGTCACACATTTAGCTCAGCAGGCGAGAGCGCCTGTGGCACTGTCAGGCGGAATTAGAAAAAATTAAGACATCCATCCCAGAGACATCCAGTAGTAAGATAGAAACAGAGACAGGCACCAGAAGATTGACATATTTGCCACATATTCATTTGAGCGTGTTCATGGGAGCACAAGCGGTGTCAGTGACAGCACTTTCTCACCTCAGTGACAGTGAAAAAGCCACTGTGATCAGTGCAGTGGAAGGCACAGCATGGCGGAGTTGGATTAGCTATGATAATATGATGACAGTAATTGAGCTTGTCATAATTGCTCAATCACTGAGCCTTTCCCCGGGGTCTGAGAGGCAACTGTTAGTGCTGTACAAGCCTTCATTATACGGGTGTGATATCAGGATAATTCACTTACAGTAGGGCGGCTGACACTGTGATCATTTCGTGTGCTTTACCAGATTAGGCCACTAAAGAATTAGGATGAAATAATCTTAACTGTAGCATGTGATTTATAACTTTAACATACATTCGTGGACAACAGACTGGCCTAATGAATGATTTTCTTTCACAATTTGTGTTTAATAGCGTACCCTCTTTATACTTTTATTGCAAGATTGTTCATCTAAGCACTTGCTGTCAAATACTACACAGAGTTAATAAGCTAATGCACTGTGATCGCCAGTGAAACCTACTTAGAAGTGGGAAGATATTCACTGTTGATTGACTCGATAGCAACCAGAGGGCCGTAAATAAGCACATCACAGTGCCCCCAGCTCTCACTGTCCCTCGTAGACAAAGACAGAAGAAGAGGATGAGAGGGAGGGAGGGAGGGAGAGAAATATTGGGACACAGAGGTGCCGGAGACAGGACCACCTCACGGCGGAATTTACTGACAGATTTTCTCCACAAGAATCTGGACCAAAAAAAAAAAAACCCCTCGCCACGAACGAGAGGACGGAGAGGAGGGGAAAAAAATAGGGAAATTGGAAAAAACAGCTGAGGGTGTAAATAATTCATGCAGACAATATGACTTTTTTATGTAAATTCAGTGCATTAACCCTCTATTATAATGATGGACGACAGATACGGGTGATGTTTCCTTGGTAAGAGCTAATGGATGACCATCATAAATTCACTGCACATTTTATTGTGTTGCCGGGAAAATTGTGCCTGCAGGCAACGTTGTTTACTTTTATGTCAGGGAGGAGGAGAAAAATCCCGCCGTCTTCAAAAGGAGAGAAGGGAAAAGAGAATGGGGAGTAAAAATAATGGGGCCCACACAGAGCGCCTTGTTCCATACCTTCTGCCATGTTTGGAGCAGGCGATCCCCCAACTGCCTCGGTATGTGTTCTTCCTTTTGCTCATCCCTCTGCCTCTCCTTCTCATCCTCTTCTTCCTCCCCTCCAGCGCGGTCTTCCTCTGAGAACAGCGGGGTCTAGTCGCATTAGCAGCACTGCACTCCTCCACATCGCTCATACTACAGATTACTCACTTTTGCCGCCGCTGCTCGACTTGAAATTTAGGGAGGTAGAGGGACATCATTTTTCATTACTGTCTTCTGTGAGCAACGTGATACTTGCCGTGCACAAGTGCCGCATGTGGCATCAGTTTCCATAAAAAAGGAAATGCTTTTCAGTTCTGATCCATGAAGAATACAGTTTCAGCCATCAGTAGATCAAAACGCATAATTGATAGGCTTAAAGTCGAGTGACACTCGATGGTGTTTAACGCTGACTTTGAAGCAAATAAGTGTGCAGCTAACAGACTTTCTCTTGCCACTGTAGTAGTTCACTATTGATGAAAGGCAGAGAGCTGCAGAGGCCTGATCAACGCCTGGTTAGCCAGTCTATCATTCCCCTTTCTGCCTTGTAGGCTGCCCCCAGGCCCTGCTCAAATCAACACCCTGCCCTCCCTCTCTCACTGTTTCTCACTCTCTCTTTTCCTCCTCCTCAATCCCTCCTCCCTCATCTCCCTCTCCTCCAAACCTTCCCTCCATCTCTGATTTATCTTGTAATATTGGCTCCCTAATTAACACTCGAACCGTATGTCTCGTGTGTCTTGTTTTGGGGGGATTTTAGCATACTAACCCACCCAACCTCCCAATCCCTCTCTCTCTCTTTTCCCTGAGTCTGTTCGATAGAGTAGGATCGCTTGCAGCAAATGATTAACAACCAAAGGGAAAAGCTAACATACACTTCATGTCTTCAAAGAATGTATATCCACTGGGTTTATTTATTCCCAAAAATTAATGACAGAAAAAAAGAGTCTTCTTTCTTCTACTCGTAAGGAAACCTTAAGACTTACATGGTGGGCTTTACTGTACATTATAAACCTCGTATAAAAGCGTATATATCTAATTGTGGATTATACTGAGAAAAGAAACCCGGCAACACATGTAAAACACACACATACAACATATACACATTCTGGGGCTGCTGATGCAAAGGAGTAGCAGATGGTGGGAGCCAGCTGTTTCGTACCAAGCTGGCAGTGGGCACACATGGAGACACTAAAAGACTCACATGCAGACACACACACACACACATATGGTCCCAGTGCTCACCAGGCTCCCAGCTGGATCTTCATGGGGTCACTCTCTCACCTTCCCCAAGGACATAAAGCTATAGCCGTTAGACAGTGAGTCCACCTCAGCCACCCTGGCACCGCGGTACGGGTCACGCACCTGCATCACAGTCCAAGGTGCCAACTATGGCTGACGTGCCGGCACCTGCAGCCGGGAAACGCTGCCTACTGTTGAAGCATATCGGTGAACATTTGCACTCATCCCCCACTCACACATACACACAGAGCTAAATGGGCCAACTAAGTGGTTAAAGCACAAGTCATATATGTTGCCCTGGATAAGGGCGCCTTGCTAAACACATGATGATAATTACCCACCCAGCTGCCTGGTGCCATGTGCCATAATAGGTCTCGCCTTAGCACCGTGTCCTTCGAGACTTTCCCCACCCGCACGTTGCTAATTTCTCAATTTGTCCGCCACATTTCCTCTCTCATTTTACCATGCTTAACCTTTTCCGTCGGCTAATGTACACCTTCCCAGCCTCTTTGTCAAATCTGGGCCAAAGTGATGCTTCCTAATGATTCACTTACCAGCAGAGTCATTCTGTAGATTCAAATGAACAAACAGCTCAAATCTCACTGGGGAATTTGATTAATAATACCATGTGCATAAGGAATTGACAAAGTGAATGAATAATATGCTTTGTTCAAATGGCAAGCCAGCCTTGCTAGGTATTTAGTAGATTTTGTTTGTGCTTAGAAGTTCCATCCTGTGCCTCTGGCAAAGCAGACACTTGGTTCAGTGTAGGACCACTTTGCAGAGCCCAGCAAGCGTCTGGGGAGCCCATCTCCATTGCAATTGCTGGAGGAAAACCAAAGCTTGGCGTCGTCTCCCCCTCTTGTTTGCGGGCACTTGGAGGGTGTTTATCTAGAAAAGAATAACAACTTGTTTTATTCATGTTGGGGATGGAAGACACCATGCCCTCCTGAGAGAGGGGGTTGATCAGTTTTAGCGGAAGAGGGTTTTTGCTTTTTTTTTTGTGGCATACGTTGAGTGTGTGTGTGTGTGTGTGTGTGTGTGTGTGTGCCAGTGCCTCGAAGCACTGATCGCACACATGAACCCAGGGGTATTGTGTTTGCTTGGCGGCGGTCTGTTCTTGATGTCCTTTCTTTGCAGAGGGCAACACAGAAGTTGAACACTACTAATCTCAATCTGAAATTGTTAAGACATATGCAACCATTTGCAATATTGAAGACAATTAGACAACCTTTTAATGGGAAGGACGTCCCAAAAAATGTAACCGTTCCCAAGCTATAGCACATAATTGCGCAGATTATAGTTTTCAAAGGTGATAAAGTTGTTATAACAGTGTTAAGACTCTTTTTGCTTATACCTTTAACTAGAATTGTGCGGGATTCAAACTGTTGTCAGGTTTCAACGACACATCAGAATTAATTAAGCAGTATTAACATGATACACTGTCAATGCGGGCAACCTCGCTAAGTACATGGCTGCAACTCTCTTGTGCACTTATCATATGCATAACCTCATGTAAGTGATTTAGTAACTTCCTTTTCGATCAATGAAAATTCCAGGAATATTCTGACACATCAATCATCTTGTTATTGCAGAGGCATCAATGTGTCTTCTCTAAATCAGACCTGAAATACTGTTACCTCTTTTCACGCCCCGACACTGTGTGACTGTTTTACGTCAAAGTCACTGTGAGAGCGCCGGTTGTGAAACATGACATGTTCATCATCTTAAAGCAGAGAGCACGGGGCGTCAAGCCTCTCTTCTTGTAAGGCTTCCATCTCAGTGCGAGTGGTATTTAATCTGCGGCAATTAAAATATTAATCATCTTACTATTAATTAAGATGGTCGGGTGCAAGTTGTGGTTTTTATTAGTGCCGCCATTTAGTGGTCTAAGTGACAAACCTAATGGGGCCACTCGGAAAAAAAAGACAGTAATTGGGTTTGGCAATTCCATTTCCACCACCGACCATCCTCTCACCCACCCGCTAGCTCATCAATAATTTATCTAATTACTGATATTGTGGCATGAGTCACTCTCAATTGAGGAGACAAACATGATTATTTAATAATAATAATGCTTCCAAACATATGCAATGTCTCCTGGCCTGCATCACTTCCCTCAATTTTTAATGACTTGTTAACACAATGGGCAAAAAAGAGCTCAAACAGCACAACAAAAGACGTCCATCAGTGACCTTTACCGACTAAATATTGAGAGGAGAATTACAATAATACTAGCTGCAAAATACAAAACTGCCTCTGTGAGTGTGTTTATGTTTGACTATATGCTTTATTGATAAATAGAAGCTGGAACAGGAAAGCTTTTGTAACCTTTCATGAGAGGTCTCCGAGATTCAGAACTGCAACAAAAAGGGTGGGATTGGAGGGGGAGGGGAGGGGGGGCATCTGAATACTATCCACATCCCATAATGATCTCAATAATAACCCTGACAACACTCATGGACATAAAAATAGTGTGTGATATGGTGATATGAGTGCAAGTATGTGCGCGTGTGTATGTGTGTGGTTGTCTTGGATTATGAGGAGCAGTAAAACACAGAGAAACTCAGTGAATATGCTGGAGGTAAATGAAGTCCCAGGGGGGTAATATTCACCTCGCCATAATAATTCTGCCACTGTCAAAAGCCAGCTAGCTTTGCTGTAAGTGTGTGTGTGTGTGCGCATTACGTGTCTGCTGAAACTAGCACACACACTCCCTCTCTCTCCCTCTCTCTCTCTCTCTCTCTCTCTCTCTCTCTCTCTCTCTCCTCTTCCCCTCTGCATCGCAAGCCGAATCCAACTTCCCCTTGTTCTTTTTCTCTCTCAGTGGCAAGCTCGACAACTCGGAACTGCACCTCAGTAGTCGGCTGAGGCGAGCAGGAGGAAGTAGTCATTCATCCAGTGTGTGTCAACCACAAGTTGACTAGGAGAATGAGCAGGGAAGCAAAGCGATGTCTATTTCTGTCTCGGATGAGTGAGAATGGTCAGGGAGAAGAGCACAGACTACCCACTGAGGGAGACACTGGGTTTCATTGTGAGCTTTAGGGCTATAGGGAGCAGTGATCGGAAGGTTGGATATGTGTCTGTTCCTCTGTGTGTGTGTGTGTGTGTGTGTGTGTGTGTGCACGCTTGCTTGTCTCCTCTGCACCCAAATGCAATGAATGGCACTCATTAGCCTCATGTTAGCCTTGCTAGCTGCAATGCCCTGAGGCAACGAGGTCACATACAAGGTCATGACTTGATTGCATGGTAACACACTTGCTGATATTGGTGTGTAAGTAATACATACTCCTAACAAATATCTTCCTTACAGTTTCAATACCGCAAAACAGTCACATCGACACATATCTTCTGAAAAGAGTGCAATTTCTAATACGTACTACACTGATTATTGGTTTTATTAATACCTAACAAATGTATATTTCACTTTCAACACAACACGATGATAGTACATTTTAAAGATAAATAAGAACACAAACAATGCTACAATAATACAATACTGTATCATCTAATGTCGTGGTTGTAAAGGAAAAGAAGAGCGCTGAGTTGTATTCTGTGTGATAATTGTAAAGCTGCTCTCTTCCACGTGCTTTTCTTTTAATATCAAAGCACACACTATCCACATGCAGGTTGTCAGTTTATAGTAGTATCCCCGACCCCTGACCTTTCTTCCAGCACCACAATCAGGCCAAAAGTTTTACTCATACATAAGAAATATGTATAATATTGACCAAGCACATTCCTTCTCCTCAGAGGACGACCTCTTCCCAATCTGAACACAACTCTTTCCTCCAGCGTTATCCTTGGGACAAAATGTACACGTTTTTTTTTTTGCATAGTACTAGTAAGATTCTAAGAATATAAAGTCAGCATATTCTTTGTATTTTGTTTAATATTGTGGAAGAGTGATGAACACTGCAGCCTCCAGAGGTCCACTAAAGCATTAGACTTTTAGTTTTGTTGTTAAACCTAACGACTAGATATTTCCTGCAAAAAGAACATCTTTATTAACTGTAATATATACTGTTGCTTCTTCTCTCAGTCCCTCAGAATTAAAGAGCAACAGCCTATTTGTATTCTCACTAGTTTGTTCCCAAAACAACTGTTAAGTTATAACACGCTATCACGGAGGGCTTGTACCATTCATAATGTTATAGGTTTTGTGTAACAGATAACAACAGCTGATGATTTGGGTGGGGCATAGCGCCCGTGTGCTGGCAGGTTGTGAATCTGCCCCATAGGTAAATGACTGTTTCAGTGTTTGGGTATGTGTTTATGCAAGTGGAGTGTGGAATATACTTTGGCTTCACTATTTTAGTTTTTAATTTATCCAGGAAATTTCATATAAACAAAAAAGTATTCAGCAGCTGATTATTTTATTATCAACCCGTTCGTGTTCACTTCCTGTTACTAGTAGATTTTAATCTTAAACATAGATTATATATTTTCATACGTGTGATTTTGCATGTATGCTGATTTGTAGTGTTGTTCATGTGTCATTTTAGGCATGCATATCTTTGCATGTGTGCATTTATTCAAGTGTGTGTGTGTGCGTGTTTAGGCTTGAACCCAAAAAGTCCTCCAACTAGGACTGTCGGCGAAACAGAGGCGGGGATCTCCATGTGAAATTAGTCTCTGTGGGAACACACTCTTTTAGCCAGTTGGCCCGGCCCACAGCTGCTCAGCCACTGTCACACTGAGAAGCACATGTCATTGAAAGGAGACATTAATTGCCTTGGTGCTATGGCAGGGCGCTCACTAGCTGTGCTCAGGTGCACCTTTGCTGCTGCCTTGCAAATGAGATGCAGAGTGTTGGTTACTGTACCTCCTTCCCGGGGATAATTGACCCTGGGGATCCGCCTTGCAGTCCACCCACCCTCCTTCTTTCCTTGCTTATCTCTTCCCTTTCTTCACCTCCTCCTCTCTTCCCTCTCTGTTGCCTCCAAGACAGCGCAGGACACCTCCTGATTGGTTGCTAGTCAGCAGGATGGGGTTGGCCCTTTGACCCTGCAGCCTCCCTTCCCTTCTTCATCGCCTCTCCCTTTCTCTTCCTGTCTCCAGCTCCTTCACAAGGGCATTCACATGGTGATGCAGCCGGTGGAGACGGGAGGAGATGGAGCTGCCTGACACTACTACTGCCCATAGTATTAACGCAACCTTTGTCGGAGGTGCACAAACCCCTCCCCTCTCTTTCTTGTTTTTGAAAGTGCCCCACCCCACAACACCCGCTGCTTAGTCATGTTGTTTTTGTGGTCGCAGCGCCAAGTTTTAATGAGGTGAGACGCCTTGTATACCACTGTGTTACTGGCTGGGCTTCAGCAGGCGGTGCTGTTTATTTACAGCTAAAGGTCCGCGCCGCTCAACCTTAATCGACCCATGCATCGCTCAATCACAAGCGAGTGTATGGAAAACAAAGGCCCACATGTATACCTGTGCACAGCGCTGTGGATTACCTACCAATCCCCCCCCTCCACCCGCACACATTTTGTTTGACTTTTATGTTGTTTGTTCTCCCCTCGCACTGCTTTCCCTCTTCTTTCACAATTTATTTTTCCTATTCTAACCGTCCCTCTTGATTGTTGGCTCTGTCATCCTTTCAGTTTAGTCTCTCTTCTCTCTCTCTCTCTCTCTCTCTCTCTCTCTCTCTCTCTCTCTCTCTCTCTCATGCGCTTTGCTTTTCAGAGCACGGCAAAAACAGTTAGTACAAGTACACACCTGGTAAGCCATTTTCACGAAGCCTCCGGCTGAGATCGCAGCCCCCTGAGCATAATGTGCAAGGTGTGGCAGAGAATGACACTGTTAATCTTGAAGGATTACTTTCTCATGGAGCAATTTGTCACAGAAAAAGTCTATACTGTTTGCTTATGTACTGCGTGCATATCCTCCTGTACCCTGCGCTTCTTTGCCTCTGCTGATGTGCTTGTATGCACTTGCTTTTGTGTGGGTGTTAAAATGTTGAATTACTGATCTAGTGTAATTGAATAGTGGGCCATCTGCTCTGATGTTTATCTTCATTTTTATTTTTATTTTCTTTAAGATGTATTCACGCTTGTATAGTTGCACGTGTCTGATTTCATCTTTATGTGTGTTTTTGTGTATTTCCTCTGTAGCCTTTAACTGGCTGGAAGCCCCCACTTTGGTGCAGAGGCCAGCCATGGCAGAAGAGGGCTGCGCTTAGTGCGTTTCATGCTTAATTCTGTGTCAATTAGTTGACTGCTACCTTCCCTCCAGCAAAAGAGCGCAGAGAGAAACACAAGCCCACAGAAATCCTCTGGCTTTGACAGGCGCAGTGTTCAATCATTTATCCCAAGGCCCCGGGCCACGGAGCACTGTCAACAAACATTCCATTGAAATCATATCAAGCCTCTTCTGTTCCCTCGATTTTTTTACCCTCTCTGCTCTGCCTCTCACTCTTTCCATCTCCCTCTGCCTCTTTATCTCACTTGTTCTTTACACTCTGCTTCCTCTCTCGATATGCGTTTACCCACCTTCGCTCTTCTTTCTCACTTCCTCCTCACCCCTCACCCTCTGGGGTTTCTGTGTCTCGGTAGCAGGGGTGTTAGTTCTCTCTTTAAGCCGCGGTCCCTCTTCCTCCCTCCCAGGACTTGGCAGCAGAGTGGTAATTTGTTAAGCTCTTCCCTGTTTGTGTCGGTTTCACCCCCCCCCAACTTGGCGTGCGGTCAAGTTGTGGTCGGATCTTAAGATGAGCACCGGGTACACCAAGATCATAGAAAAAGATGTATCTCAGCTTGAGTTAGGTTCAGAGTGTATTTTAACAAGGCACGGATGGACGCATCATAAAACATAAACATCAATGGCCGCTTTTCAACTGATACCGCACATGCATTTGTACAACACCTTTTGAACCATATCTTTCACACCAAGAGCACATATACTTTAAAACATATGCATATGTCTTTGCAAATGCTGTGGTTTTCAATATAGGTTGAAGTTGAAAGGAGTCTTTGATCACAGCATGCGGCTGGATGTAAGATCTATGATCTAACAAATATTGAAACTTAGCAGAGGTATCATGCACTGGGCCACCCTTCAGCTTAACTACCTACCTCGACTCTTACACTGAGGAAATGAATTATTTGAGACAACAATTAAAATAAGGGAAAATGAAGAAAATAGTGATTAGGCTATTTAGAATACACCAGCCAATTAGCTTCACAGCCTCCGTCTCTACAGTTTCCCCCCGTTCTTTGCTCTTAGCCCATTGGTACTCTGGGAAATATGCTGATGGAGGATTTTTTGCAGGTAAGGTGGACAGAGGCCAATTCTGAGTTTTTTCTCGGCTTCCTCTGCTCAGGGCTACAAACACAGATGCAAAGCAAGAGATAGAAGAGAAAAAAGGAGAGGAATCTTCCACTCCCTCCCCTCCCGTCCCGTGAGCATTCATCCCGAGAGAAAATCAACTCACCTGGGTATCTCAGTGGTGGAGAGTAATAAATAAATGTATTGGATTAATTATTAAAGACAGCCTAAACGAAGATAGATACTATCCTCTGAAGGTTTGGTGGTTAGCCTGATCTTCACTCAGATGTTGTTGTGATTCCTGTTTGTTTGCTTCACCGCTGGTCAGGTCTGCATATCTTTATTCTGTCACTTTATACAACTCCCCGTTACTTCACCTGTTTTGTTCTTCCCTTTCCGACGAATGCAAAGATACTTGCAGTGGAGTCGACATAATCACAAACAGGTTAGTGTGCAAAGGCAAAAAACTTCTTCCACCTGCAACAATGCCTCAAACACGTATTCAAGATTAAACGTGAATACATGACAACACTAATAAAAATGGATCAAAGGGCATAATTGAAGTGGGTCTTTCTCAGTTCAGACTTCAGGCCTTTGAACAATATTTGGTGGGTGCAGTGTCTTACTCAGCACAACATGAGCCACCCACAACAACAAAAACAACACAACCTTTCCACAACAATCACTACAAATCCAAACTTTTGCCCATTCATTCCTGAAACAAAGCAATCTCAAGTCATTATTTAAGAGGGATTACTTTGTCCCGTTTGTGCTCATCAAACAAAGTGTGTAGAATCTCTTTGCACATGCAGCCTCAACCCTCCTCTGGCTATTCAGGTTCACGTCCCACTGCAGAGTGTGTCTGACTTGACAACTCGAAATCCTGAAGACAACAACAGGGCCCTTGTATCAGTCCCTGGACAAAGCCAAATTAATATTTAAAGATCATTACGAATGCCCCGAAGTAAAACGCAGCGACTAGGTAATTAATTGATTGAGCTGGGTGGTCCACAGAGAGATTAGACCGGATGAGTGTTGTTTATCTCTGTTGTTATTGAAGTATATTTGATTGCTCTGAGCGAATGATTTCCTATTGAATGTAAAGAAGGGGGACACGCTGCTGTATGTTTGACCTGTAAGGCATATGCAGTGAGTTCATATTCTTGGAGTGATATAATTAGTTGGGGATTAACTGTCCCTTGTGCTTTCCCACAGTATGTATGTAGTGTAAATGTGCAAAGCCAGTAATCTATTGTACAACACAGTTTTACATTGACGCTAAGTGGAATCCGTAGACCTGTTTTCACAAGCTTGTATAACAAGTTGATGGATCTCCACTGCAGATAATAGCAGATGCACTTGGCAGGACTGTAAGTTGTGTTCTACATCCTTTGGCCCACTTCCTGTATCAACATGTTGGATGAGAGTAGAGAGTGCTAATGGTTGTTCGGCGTTTTTTATGATGTGTACTATCTTTTACCTTAGAAGAAAGATACAAGGCATGCTTTGACAGATGTGAATTAAAGTCCAACTCTATTTATTTCAGCCTAAATACTATCACAAAAATAAGAGGAACAAGAAGGTGACAAAAGATAATTAAATGGTCTCAGATGTGAGCAGCTCTTTCAGTTATTAGTGTGTTGAATTGTGCAACATGAGTGTCAATAAACATCACATTTAAAAACCTAATGGTTGTCTGTGTATACTGGCATTTAAAAATATTCTTAATTTTGGCAAAGTACAACATACTCCAAACACAGATATAATTAGCATATAAAGTATCGCATGAAAGAGACACTGGGTATGTGGCAAAGCTTTTCTTTTCTTTCTTTGACTGCCTTTTTGTGCCATTGTAAATGTGAGAGGCTTCACACACAACATACACAAATATTTTTGAGCAGCATATTGAATAAACTTTTCTGAGTTGCCCCAAATGTCCTTGGCTTAGAACGTATGAAAAGGTGTTCTTTCTTTCTTTCTTGCTTTTTTTTTTTCTCCCCCCCCCCCCCCTTTTTGAAAGCATCTTGTGAAAGGAGCATGCAAGAATCACCAGGTTTTTTCACAAGTTTTTGGAGATGCCTGTCATGAATGAACATGGCGGTGTGTTCCAGTGCCAGCTGGCAGAGGAAGCCTAGCACGTCCCAGGGATGAGCGAAGGGCCAGCTGGATGCCCGCCGAGAGCTTTAACACACTTCTCACCATTGCTGCAAACTCCATCAGCCCATCCTGTTAACTGACACAACACAACACTAATTGTGCATTAATCAGTGGGTTTAGTTACCCGATCCCATGAGCCCGTGGTGCATTTCAGTGGTTGTGAAGCAGAAGTCTGATATTTTTGTTTCACTGCTCCGTGGCTCCCTGGAGTCCTGACTTTGGCTCGCTGTCTGGCATGTGGTTAGTCAGTTGGTTAAACTTGTAGTTGAGATTTTCAGATTAGATTTAAAGTGAAGATTAGCTGTTAGGTTGAACGCTGGCTACATTTAAAACCGCTGATTTTTATTTATAATCATTAGCGTGACAGATTAATGATGGATTAATTCAGATATCAATTTACATCATTTGTTTTTGGCTTCAGCGCTTCACCACACAGCGCTGAGCACAGCGACAGTGTGTCGTAGTAACTTGAGAAATATTATTGCCTTCCACAACTATTACAGGAAAAGCTCACATTCCTTCTTTATATTCTTAACTGCTCAACCAAATGAAGTGCAAGGCTCAGGTTTTTTGGGAAACTGTGTAGCAGAGAAGTTCAAATTACAGTTATATAGGATTTGTTTTTCATTCAAGATAAGAATTTATTCCAGTACAAAGGAAGATAAACAGGAGAAAAGTAGAAGTTGAAGTAGAAAACAATCATTTCTAATTAGACAAACCAGAAAAATAGAAGAGACCTTAAACACCGCTTGGTACACAAAAGTCACTGACTGGTTTTGTGCTTTGCTCATTTTTCTGCTTTAGGCGGTAATCAATCATCAAGTCATTTATCTCACACCGGTGCTGAGTTTCTTTTATCAACTGCCAGGCTCCCCTCAGCTGCACAGTATTACTGACTGCAGGTTGGCTGGCTCACTTTGCAGAAATTAAAACTAGATAAAAAGTCAAGTTCCCATGCCTATCTACAGTATTATCACCAATGTAACCCTTCTGAGAGGGACAAAGTAATGCTGTGGTTATTATTTAAATGTAATTTAACAGCTTTACTCCAGAATGAACTCAGATTTTGGTTTTAAAACGACTAAATGTCTTATGTGGCCCAGTGGCTCAGGGCATTGACAACCTCCTCCCCCAGCATCCTCCTCCCATAATTCTGGTGAAGAGAAGTCAATATCAAGAACTAGAAACAAATTTAGAATTTAACCTCTGGCAGAAACGCATTCGCCATAAGTCACCCTTTGCATTTTTTGGCCTCATGGGATGTTAGCCGTCACAGATGCAGCATGTCTGGCCTCCCTCTTCTGTGGGTCAAAGCTGGCTGTGTCTGTGGTAGTAAAGCACTAAGGAGAGTGTCTGTCTGCGTGTGTGTGTGTGTGTGTGTGTGTGAGTGTATGTGCGTGTGTGTTGAAGGGGGAGTTGGAGTGTGGGTGCATGCAGATGGTTCACAAGCCAACCTTTCAATTAGGCCCGGAGTATAAATATCCGTGGCTGATTGGAATGTGGCGGCTGCTGGCACAAAAGGCTCGGCTTGGCCCGGCTCCAAGACCCCGTCGCTCACTCACTCTCTCAGTCATCCTGGAAGCCGCCCAAGGTTACTTTGTCAATGGACGCAATGATTTCTAACTCCCTGTGTCCGCCGCGACCACCCTCCCTTCCCCGTCCCCGTTTCCATCCCTCCTGCTCCGTTTCCCGCCAGCTCCATAGCTAACTTTACATTTGAAAGAGGCCTTCAGTTGAACCCAGTTGGAGGTTCGGTGTCCCTTCTTTCCCCTCATACGTTTTTTGTGCAGCAACTGGATTGGGAAATTCCCATTGCAAAAGGTGTTAACTGTGATTGCAGCTTAAAGAAATTCAAACAGATTTCCACCTATGTGATTTTGTATACACACACACACACACACACACATGTATATATATATATATTTCTGCCCACAGCGAGTGTTTGGTTTCCAGTCCAGCTCCTAATCTTATTTAGCTAATGCTGCAGGTGAACAGTCCCTGTATTCCGCCTGGGGAGACCCTGTATATCCTTTACCGATTATGGGGATGAGCTCCCAGACAACTTATCCCTCCGTCCCAAAAGCCTGTCACTGTAAGCTGTCTGAGAAATTATCCACACACCCAGACACATGTTGGTGAGGGTATGAAATGACAAAGCAGAAATGTTTTGGGAGAAGGATGTGTTATCACTGTCACAGAACGATTTTGAACGTTGTGTAGTGCACAGCCTACAAATAGGATTGGAATTATTTCTGTTACAAGGGACTCTGACGCTGCTATCTCTTAACTCTTGATTTTGCTTCCGATCTTTTGACTTTGGCAACTTTTTACATCTTTAGCCTCCTACAATGTTCGGAGCTTTTGGAAGTTCCAGTGAGCAGTGGTCTCTGCTGCTTCTCTTACAGATTTCTCATGTTGTCCTCACAGTTTCTCAAAGCAATAGAGTCATGCCCCACCAATAATATCATATGCCCTTTGTTAAGAAGCCTCGCCTCTTCTTTTATCCCTTCACCCCTCCCCCGGCCCCCCTTCTCTATAACCCACCTACCCAAGCTGTGTCAGGGTAGCCCCCCAGTCTCTTATGCATCCCTCTGGAATCAAGAAAGATTAAAAATTAGGGGATTAAATTCCCCTCCTAACCCTGTAATCCAACAAAACAATGCTTTCTAACGTTGAGAGAGAGCTCCCGAGGCGTGGGTAAGTCCTCCGTGTCAGTTATTCCTTATGGAAGGTTCCCTCGGAAAAGACGCGCACTCGCTTTCTGTCTCCGAACCACCTCCTCCATCCCAACCCCCTTTTTTTATGATCCCGGGCTGTAATGAGGCAACATGGGAGATGGGGCCTAATATCCGCTAATAGGGTCAATGGAATAAACTGTTTTATAGAGGTCACTGTTGGCACAAGGACGAAGGAGCTGCTAAACGCTCGTCTCGTCTGGTGCCAGTTGTAACTATGATTTTGTAACAACAATACAGTGTCAGGCAGTAATAATGATTCCGATAACACTGAGGAGCCCCGGCGATGTAAGACACAGGCGGGCTACTGAATTAAGGCCCTGTTTTAAATATGTCAGTGCCACGCTCAGGCTGGAGCTATAGCTGGCCATGGGATGCACTCCTTTAATTTCATCGCTCTGTCAGCTTTTATTAAAACCCATTTGTCACAAAGAGAGAGGGAGAAAACGAAAATGAGAGAGAAAAAAGTAGTGAGGGGGGGAAAAGACACAGATGGAGAGTGAGAGAGGGGAAAGGAGGACGGGTGGGGGGGGGGGGGGGGTGAAGAGATGTATAAACAGAGTAGATGTAGAGACAAAGAAGGGTGACTTTCCCGAGGTGCTAGATAACAAAAAGTGTTGTTTTGAGGAGGGGCAAGGGTTGTAGGTGGTGTTGATGGTGTGAGGGGGGGCAGGAGGGATGAGTTGCCACCACCTTGGGGAGTGGGTCTTACAGGCGGAAGACAGGGATGGTAAGGAGGAGTGGGAGGGTCTGAGGGGCTCAGCAGGAGTGATTAATGATGAATCTGGGGTATAGTGGACCAGTGGGACTCCCCATCCCCGTCTACATCCCCATCTTGCTCATCCACCTTCCCCCCCCCACCCCTTACCCAATCCCTGGCCCTCGCCACCCCACCTTCATGCCCATTTGTAACTGTCTTGGGAGGGGCCATCGAGGACCCGGTGATGTGCCCCCTCATTTTCTTGAAGACAAGAATGAGAAATGTGTCCAGAAATGTGTCATTTGCAAATCCAGCTCTTGAGATTTCTTTTGGATGTCTGCTGTTTACTAATGTCATTGACTCAAGACTAATTATTCTTCCACACGTCTTACAAGAGGAATTCCTTCAGAGTCTCAACAATGTGTTCACACACACTCACACAGTGACTCACACATATTCAGTGTAACATGAACATATTGTGATGTTTCCCTTATTGAAATCCTAACAGGATTATGTCCAAGCTCCTGTCTTTCATTTTGAAGGTTTGAGGAACTCACGGGCGGATAGACAGTCAAGCGACATGTGCATTTATTTGTTTTCGCTAGGGACCAGGCGAGCGTTTCTGCCAGAGAGTTTATGTGCCTGAATATGTGTGTGTGTGTGTGTGTGTGTGTGTGTGTGTGTGTGTGTGTGTGCGTGTGTGTGTGTGTGGCAGTCACACTTTTCTCACTCTGTCAAATAGCTTTGACTTGGCGGTGGGTTCTGAAATGGCATCAAAGTGGCCCGCCGCCACATTTCCACGACGTCCTGTGGTCCCTGACTCCCTGTCATCTACCTCTAAGCCCACGCACCCCAAGACCTACAATCAAAAGAAAATTAAATGATTCATTATATCTTCCCGCCTCCTTCACAAAGTAACAACATGAAAAATAAAAGACAAGAAAGGGCTTTCAGAAACACTTGTTCAATGCATTTTACGTTCTTCTCCTTTCCCCTCGTTTCTGTCTTTCTAACTGAATAGTACATGATGGCACTTGACGGAGAACAGGAGGAGGGAGACGAAGAAAGAGGAGATAGAGGGAGAGAAATAGAGAGAGAGAGAGAGAGAGAGAGAGAGAGAGAGAGAGAGAGAGAGAGAGAGAGAGAGAGAGGGGGAATAAAATGAAGTGTGACAACATATGAATTTCAAATTTCCGAGGAGACATCAAAGTGCGCCATCCGGGGCGTCTCTTCGACAAGGACACTTTCTGATTTTTAATTCCGTCCCCTGATTGTATCGCTGAGGCCCTAACGAAGAACGCAGGAGCAACGCCAGTGAGTGGCATCAGGCAGCCAGAGATAGAGCAGGAAGGGAGGGAGAGGGTAAGGGGGAAAAGAGGGGGGGGCATAGAGGAAAGAGAGAGTAAGTGAGATCAGAGGGGGGTTAGAAGAGATAGATAGAGGAGGAGGAGGAAGGAGAGAAGAAAGGAGAGCCTCATCCAAACACAGGCGGCTGGGCCCTTTGTTGTCGAAGCGATCATAGCTCCTCTTTCATCAGACAGAGAAATGGAGAGGAAAGAAAGGACGAGAGATAGTGAGAGTGAGAGCGATCCACTCCTTTTTCCGCTGGGGTGACAGGGACATGGATAGAAGGAGGGCAACTTTTTTCACCCTTTGCACATATCAAATCAAGGCCCTTCTTCCAAGGACTTATCATGTTGCGCACACTTTGAGAGCAAAATGCTTACAAGTATAGCTGGGTGTGCATGTTAATAGTGTGTTCACTTTAAGCTGAAACAATATGTCTGTTTACACTCCGTCAATTAGCCAACATAGTGTCAACACAAACAGTTCTATATATCGCTAATCGCTGTTCGCTGTTCCTCTGCGTTACAGTTCAGGCGGCTGCTCTCTATCGCAGCGGTCTAATTGCCTCGGAGCTTCTCAGCACGAGTGTGGCAGGCCTCTGGCAATCCCATTCCTGGCAAGGCTCTGCGCCAGTACTGCTGCATTGCCAGCCCGCCCTCCCTGCATCCACGCCAGGGGTCTCATAACCCAGAAGGATCCCCCATGATGGGCACTCCCCACAAGGCCTCTTTGGAAACGGATGGGAAACCCCAGGGAAGCAACAGAAAGGTTGGAAAGGTCATATTACTGGCATGCATTCACATGTAGTGCTCTCTTTCCTTTTCTCTATCTCGGTCGCAGGCACACACACACACACACACACACACACACACACACACACACACACACACACACACACACACAAATATTATGCCAGTATAAAGAAATGGAGTCTTGACTCGGAGTTCGAAACACAGAAGGAAGATGCCTCTAATTAATGAGCAGGGTCAGTACACCGTTTCAAAAGCTCTTCTTCTTTTAAAGAGGGAACGAAACCAGTGGTGCCATCAATCACAGTGATGACGAGGTTAAAGACTTTAGACTTAAGGCTGTTGTACTTTACTAGTCTGGATTTAAGGGCCCTGCGATCCACACCAGAGTGGAGGCAGAGCTGCAGGCAGCTACAGCAACACATCTGGGTTTTATAGCCCTGTGAGAGTCACCTGTCCCTACATCAGTGGATCATGTCACAGCACGGGGACCTGTTCTATAAAACACATAATTGTGACAACTCAGAGTTGTGTCTCAAATCTGTGCAAGTAGTTTAAAAATGCAGTGGATTGACAAGTGAACAGTGCCAGTTCACCAAACTATGAAGAAAAAGAAGGTTCTTGAAAAGAGGACTTCTCTCACTGAAGTTAAACGGAAAAGTTGTTTTGGTCTGTCGGGTCTTGAAAGTTGCGCAATACATTTTATTAGTCTTATGATTATAAAATCTAGACATTAACTACTAACAACTAAATGGTAACATCCTGCTATTTTTAACAGATCAGAGAATTAAGACAGAAGGTCAATCGCACCCATGCCATGCACACCACGTCACCCTAATACACAGACACACTCACAAGGGCCCCTCCTTGGTAGTGGTGAGGGGTGCTTGGTGAAGCAGCTGGGAGACGTGGAGCCACAATGGCCCTTTAGGGCGAGACAGCCATAATCCGTCCCCCGTCCGACAGCGCCAGTGAAAGGAGGCCTGTCAATCATAGAGTGGCACCCTCGGGTCTCTGAGATGGGCGTACTTAGATTTAGGATTTACTGTACCCCCTCTTTCCTGTCTTATTAAAACCTCTTTGCACACTCAGACACATGAGAGATACATGTATGCACGTGTGTACACACACCCACAAACATAGACGGTTGGCTGCCTCTTTCACACCTTCTGAGACCCTCTCTGAGCTTCTGTGTGTCTGTACATGAGGAGAACAACAGAACTGAAATAAATAATGATTAATGAATGTGTCACATTGACACATCATGTTTAAAGAAATGTAAAGCCAGACATAAAAGAAAACGTCAGTCGGAAATTCATTCACATTTATTTTATTTAGATTATTTAGATTTATCATTACACAGTAAAATGATACTTCACTTGCTGATACATATGATGAGGACATTGTCAATTCAAATGAGCAGTTGTACAAAGAATTACATGCTGCCTGTGTTAATAATGGAGACAGCCATGTAGAAACAGGGAATGGGTGATGATCATTTTGGATACATTTCACAGGTCTGTCGTTGCATGACAAACACACACACACACACACACACACACACACACACACACACACACACACACACACACACACACACAGTTATGGATGGGGAGGCAACCATACAGACAAATACGATGCAATGGCATATATACATGCATGCACACACACACACACACACACACACACACACACACACACACACACACACACACTGAGTAAACAGTTATTTAGAGGTGTCAGACACTGCATGTAATATCCTCTGGCTGTGTGTGTGTGTGTGTGTGTGTGTGTGTGTGTGTGTGTGTGTGTGTGTGTGTGTGTGTGTGTGTGTGTGTGCCAACGAGCCGTGCACTGTCCGTTGCAGCTCGGTGATGGTGATCAAATCTAACAGACATAGAGGACCGGAGCATGCTTTCTGCCTCAGAGACATGGAGAGAGTGAGAGAGAGAGACGGGGAGAGAGTGAGAGAGAGAGACGGGGAGAGAGGGAGAGAGAGAGAGGGAGAGAGAGGAGAGAGAGAGAGAGAGAGAGAGAGAGAGAGAGAGAGAGAGAGAGAGAGAGAGAGAGAGAGAGAGAGCACTAAGACTGCCTCTGGCCACCATTATCTCTTCAGCGCATGACTGTGTCCATGTGAGTGTGACAGTGTGAAAAATACAGTGTTTGTTTGTTTACTTACTGTGTGTACATGTGTGCATGTTTGTGTACGTGCGTCTGAGTGTTTGCTTGCTCATGTGTGTGCCTGTCAGTGGATCCAAGTGAGCGTGTGTTCATATTTGCTGTTCAATATGTTGAAGCCCATATAACTGACTTGGAGATAACTACTGAGCCAGATGACATGGCGGGAAGGCCATAATTCAACCCCTCCAGCCAGGGTTTAAAGCTCCTTAAACTTCTCCCTGTTTCTCTCTTGGATGACTGATTCATTCATTCTAATTATTAAAGTGGACAAAGTTCTCTCCAGCTGCACTCGTCGCTTGTAAAATGAATTTACCTGCTGCTAGAAGAGGAGGATTCACATAAACGTTTGTTAATTACACTGTAAATTAAGTAATAAAAGGGGAATAGTAAGAAGAAAGGCCTCATATCTGGTTAATCACTTAGTTGCAAATTTGTAATGTATTTAGAAGTAACCCGTTAATGATGTTTTCACCTCATAAAACATGACACATTGGTCTCCATGATAGCACATTAGCAACTTTTATTAATTAAAAGTATCAATATTGGTGATTCTGGGCTTGGAATTATTTGGTATTGGATCAAATGTTAGTGATGATGGCCCCCGCTAGAAGTAACGAACAAGGAGAAAATAGACTAATGTGAGCATTTTGCTGATCTGGCACCCCCGGTGGTAGAACACGATTTCCTCTTTCAGACTTTCCTCGGCTATTGAAATATTCCACACTACTTCCTGCAAATATAGTTTTATTTATTAAACTGTTTGAATAAATAAATCCTACGTTGTAATTTTTCCAGACAGGACAGTTGATATTTGATATTATATAAGTGGTGAACTTGGGTCGTTTAAGTGATTTGAACAAATAATTATATTTCTAGTGAGAAACAGAGATTCAATATTAACAATAGTACAAGTAACAAGTTCAAATGCTGCAAACAGGAAGTAGGTTCATAGAATTCAAGAATCGTTGTGATGATTGATCAGTCTTTCTTATCGTGCATGTTTCATTTCCTATTTATTTTAGTGTCTTTTTATTTATTGTTGTGACACTTAATATGGCACATTTAAGCTTTTATTTCCCCTACTGGAACAATAAACTTATTCCACTGAACTAAAATACTCAAAGCAGAAAACAGTGGCGAGCTGGGCTGGCCTGGAGACACGCATCATTTAGCATACTGCCAACACCTCCCCACCTCTGCAGCCTGAGCACCCCACACACTCCATCCACACATCAGTCACTGCTCGCTCTGTGTGTGTGTGTGTGTGTGTGTGTGTGTGTGTGTGTGTGTGTGTGTGTGTGTGATAGAGAGAGAAAGACAGAGAGTGTTTGAGTGTGTGTCAGTGTGTGCGAGAAAGAGAAACGGAGATGAATGACCGTCTAATCACTCACACAATACAGCTAAGCCCAATAATGAAAACCGTTGATAAGAAGAATTAACATAAAACCTAAGTGGCACAGAACGAGACAGTGGACATAAATAAAATGGCTCTTGCACCATAAATCTAAACCATAAACACAAATATATACGACTCACATACGTAACTCAGAGACTTCCTCATCTTAGGCTGAAAAAAAAAAAGACCCTAAAGCATATGTACACATATCTGCTTCATCCTCATTTTTTGCTTTTTGTTAGTTCCCGCAGAGCCGGGCCCTCCACTCATAGCACGGTGCAGTAAGTTTTAATGGTAAATCAACAAAGGGCCGACATGAAAGAAAGGCTAGCTTTCCAGTTTGCAGGGTGAAGAATTATTCATCAGCACTGTAGTGTTGCACTGCAGGCGAAAATCCTGCAGCAGCGCTCCATTTTAATTGCCAGAAAATGACTGTAAATGATACAGAGAGAGAGGGAGAAGGGGCAAAAAGAGGAGACAGAGGCAGAGAGAAAGGAAAAAGAGAGTTGGAATTGGAGGTATAAAGAACGGGAGGGGGGGGGGGGGGGAGGACACCCCCACCACCAACAGCTGCCCCCCAAATTGAAGGCCATGGTGATAAAAAGCTATGTGGCAATCAGAGAAGTGAAGTGTCCCCCCAGCAGCCTAAAAGAGAGATAGTGAAGAGAGAAAAGAGGAGAGGAGGGCGAGGGGAACGCCATCAAAAAAGGAGTGGTGGGATTAGGTCTGAGAGAGAGTTTACTACGCTCTTTATTGTGCGCCGAACCTGCAGGATTAGAGATAACAAATGTTAGCCGAGGACGGGCACCTGCTGTGAGCTGAGGGGAGGCGGAGGAAAGGAGGAGAAGAGGGGAGGAGAGGAGAGAAGAGCTAACCCGCTAAAACAGCAGAATGGGCTTTTGTGGCCCCGTGCAGAATTAGAGGAAAGAGGGCTGAGAGAGGGGAAAGAGAGGAGAGGATAAAGAGGGAGGGAGTGCAGGGGCAAAGGAGTGAATGGAACGGGTGCAAAGTAAATTTGTAATTGTCAAACAGATGAAGGAGCTGAGATTTTGTGGAGGAGTAAACATTGAACTTGCTAATCTGTGGACCTCCAGGCCCGCTCTGCTCACAGCGACTGTAATGCTGTCGCCAATATCAACTTTGCTTGAATCGCACTGCTCTGTAAATCTCCAGATCAAACTTAATGTAAAAAAACAAACAAACGAAGAAAGCACAACACATTTTCTAACTTTCTGAAGACTCTCAGCTCTTATCCGTCCCCCTCGCCGTGTCCTAAGCACCTTTGCACCGTCCTCCTCTCCATCCCTTTCCGCCCCTCCGTGGCTCTTGGGTGTGTGTGGCTGAAATTGCCGCTGGGGCCTGGGGACCTTCCCGCCTGCTCTCTACAATGACCCCAGCGCAGGAAGCACTCAGACTGGTCAATCAACAATTAAAAGCCTGTCTGTAGCCACTAACTCAATTCAACCACTCAGCTTAGTGCTCCGTTAGAGCCGAGGCACCCAGACAGAACCGAGACAGACTCAACAGCATTGACCCCTCCGGTGCTCCTAACACACACACACACACGGTGGTCCGAACCGGTGTGGTCACTCCGACACAGCCTTACCCATGTTTGAACCTCAAGGGGGGGTGTCTCGAACAAAATCCTTCCCTTAGGTGAGCAGCAGCGCAGTGGACGCACACGTGACAAGAGGCAGCGACAATTTACCTTGAGGCCTGGCCTGGACAAAAAGGTCACGACCTCTCTCTTATAAGTGTCTCGGTACCTGCACTTCAACCTGAGGGTTTAACCCTGCTTAGCGTTCAATACTGAGTTTGACCTTTTCTTTGGTCTGACTTAAGGCATTTACTGTAGTGGCCTGTGCATTAGGCGAGTCAGTGTATGTGTGTGTGTGTGTGTGTGTGTGTGTGTGTGTGTGTGTGTGTGTGTGTGTGTGTGTGTGTGTGGCGGCTAGTATTTAAACTTTTCACACATGCAGACATACATTCATGGACATGCATGTTGGTTAAACTAGCACTTAAATAAAGTATATATATTTAAATAATAAATATAAAAAAAAAAAAAATGAACAGAAACATATGAATAATAGCTTTCACTCTCACTGATACACACTGACACTCTTTTAAACACTAACACACACACACACACACACACACACACACACACACACACATACTTACACGCTTCACTCACCCCATATGTTTGCCGCTTTTACCGTTTTTCATCATTCAAAAAGAAGACTTAGAAATGTAATATAAAAACAAAAGCCAGAGAATAACTGCAGGGGCTGGTAAACGAAGCATAAAGACCCCGAGTGACCGAGGGGAATTATTTGGCTCCATTAAGCAGGCATTAACATGAATTACTATCTAATTAAAATTAAACAGCTCATTAATAACTTTGCGGTGGGGCCTCAGTGTGGAAGATCTTTAGAGTGTGTGTGTGTGTGTGTGTGTGTGTGTGTGTGTGTGTGTGTGTGTGTGTGTGTGTGTGTGTGTGTGGTGTGTGTGTGTGTGTGTGTGTGTGAGAGAGAGTAGCTGTGTTGTGTCGTGGCCAAGAGAGCAATCAGGTGGGATAAAACTAAGCAGCTGCCCCAAAGGAAAGTCAGAGCCTGAGAGGGCTTACCTGTGGAACAAAACAACTGCTTGGAATCAGCCGAATGCCAAGAAGATGTTCTCCACCGAATAAAGTTGACTTTATGCACCGTTTAATTTGGCAACAGCGAAACACTGTAGAGATTTAGAGGTTAAGGTGCTAAATGCCTTGGTTGAAATTAGAATGGGGCCCTTTGGTGCATGTCATTCCTCATCTCTCTACTGTCAGCTCTTTAGTGAAGGCATGAAAATGCCCAAAATTATACTTTAAAAAAGCAAAACGGAAATCCAGTTGGGGAAAAATATTTTTGCTAAATTAATATGCATTTCTAGGGGTTTAGAAAACTGCTTTTAGAATATTTAATTTATCCAATATTGAAGGATGTATAAAAAACAATAAGGGGCATTCATATAAAACCTGACAATCACATAAGTGGAGTTTCACAAAAAATAGAATAGTGATAACATGTTGTCTACATACTGTAAGTGAGTGACACACACACACACACACACACACACACACACACACACACACACACGTAAAGCCATGTTTGTTCATACTCAACTCCAGAACAAAAGGGTAAAATGCTGGAATGGACCAAGCAGGGTCATGAACGACATACTTTCTATACCAGGCAACATGTTTGCACACACACACACATACACACATACACACATACACACACACACACACACACACACACGCGCGCACTGTGACAATATGTGAGACGTGTCGACTCACTCCTGCTGTGGCCTTGGTGTTGGCCAGCCGCTCAGCCTCGCAGGATCTGTCAGGAGAAGAGAAGAAACAGTAGAGAAAGAAAGAAAACAAGAGAGGGTCAGAAGTCTAAGATCGTACTGGTCTTGTCATCATTTTTAACGAGAGGGCAGAAGAGGAGAGCGTGGAGTTGCAGGCAGGATTGATTGAGATATGGTTGATGCTGAATGAGGATGCCGATAATGGTAACAATGATTACTGTGACCACGACTGGGAGAAACACCTGACAGTCCATATCTATGAAAAACAATCCCACCTGTAACCGATAACCTGCACTGATTTTACCGTCTATAAAAATGCAGCATCAGCACGGACCAAACAAAAACTTCTGAGCCTTAAATCAGGTTTTCCAACACCCTTGCTCTCCGTGTATTGATAATGGAACCTCATTGTCGAAATCCACAAGATTGTCCAAAAGCAAAAACTCGACAATATAACAACTGAATAAGGTGAAGGAATAATGATAGATAGTCCTCAGAGATGGTGAGTGAATAACAAGAGAGAGAGGGATATGGAGTTAGGCCTCAAATGTATGCCAGTGCATGCATCAACCACCCCCCTCCACCTCTCCCCCTTCCTTCTTCTCCTGGCCAGGAGCTGTTTACCTCTCTATCAGCGGTGCTCTCTAAAAGCAGGGACTCCATCCATATTCACCGGCCTCAAATTCCTCTGCTTATCTCCCCCCCAACCCTTGAAAAACTCCCCGTGTTCCCCTCTGCACATACATACATACATAAACACGTCTTTATGGAGGCAAGAGGCAAACACGCTGGGCCAGGAGGGGGTCGGGGATAAGAATCACCTTGAATTCAAAGCAGAGGATTGTGGGTCCTCGGCGGGCGGACGGACAGGCAGCCAGCCACACAGGCTAAGGCTCACGTCGGCGTGACACACAAACCATGACACATACGTTCGTGTGTCACTGTCTTCAACCTGGTGGAGTGAGTGTTAGACATGTGGTCATATCAGGGAATTCTTTTAAAATTCAGATTTACATGTAGAAATTTTGAGCTAGATTTTTCTCATTTGTCATAAAATGACTCCAAAGAACTCCAAAACCTCAAGTGATACAAGACATATCTGTTTAGGCCACTTCAGAAGTTATTGAGAAATCTAATTGGATTAGCTGTTATTCCCAACATGGCGATTTACATGAAGTGGACAAATCACTTATGTTTGGTGGTTGCTTTGAAAATGGGAGCAGGAGCCTGGCTGATAAGAGTTGACAGTATAAGTGAGGGCTCAAAGAGTGCTTGAGCAGAAGCAGAGACACATGGAGTAGGGGGGGACCGGTACCCCATTCCTCTGCAAGCTGCGTTGTTTGGGGGTTTGAAGTTGGGAACTCTCTCCACTACTAATTGCGCGCTGGTGCCATTCATGAATATTCATTCTGGCGCGTTCAGACCCCGCCTAATTAGCCGAGAGATAGAGTAAGAAACTCGCACCTTTTACCACAAGAGAAGCGTTTCCCCCCGTCGCATTCTCAGGGGGATGCTGGCAGAATAGCCCAAGTTCATTAGCCAAAAAAAGAAAGGGAAAAAGTTACCTGAAAAGCACGGGACGATTTGGTCTTCAAAATGGATGGGCAAACAAGATTTTTTTTTTTTTTTTTTTTGCTATTGCATATTTAGTGCCTATTACGCATGTCTATCAAAAAAAAAAAAGAAAAACTGGAAACGAAATACAATTATCTGATTGAGTGAGTTGGTGGATATTATTCTACTCGCTGTAGTTGGGGGGTACATCACATGAATTTTAAAATCTAAACATAGCTTGTGGCAGGTCGAAATGTTCCCCCTGGAATTGAGGACGACTTGTATTTAACATCTAATATGAGGCCGAGGCCGTTTTTAAGAGTGCGTTAGTGTGTTACTGCAGGTATACCTGTGGAAATAAAACTCCATGATTAGCTTAAACTTTATTTCAAAATTACATGTTTGCATATTTATAGCCTTAGGATAAGGACTCAAATAGCCTAAAAATAAACTCATCTAATGCATGTTTTAAAATAGAGTTCGGTTTGTTTTTCTGATTAATAACACGGTTACCTTTTCTTTTATTATTTCATTTTTTATCGAGTGCAGAAAATGCTGTGACCTTATTTCACAATTCTCGTCTTAAGTGTTTGTCATGGGTCATCGTACACGTTATTATGTATTCTTTACACTGCATCACTACTGCACTGATATCCAGGTCAGAAAGAGAGAAAGTTGTTTAATTTAAGGGTCATGGGGTCTTATTGGTTGAGGTGCGTCCTGACAATCACTGCAGCATATTAAGTAGACTGGGGGGGGGGGGGGGGGGGGGGGGGATTAACACGTGACTCACTGAAAAAAACAAAAACAAAAAGACCCTTCATTCTAATAAATAACCTTCTAAATTACAGTAGCACAGAAATACACTCGCTGCATTTACTCAAACATCGTTTCCAAAAAATAAACAAATGATGTTTGGTCAGTGTCACGTTCACAGAGTCCTGTCCATGTTTAAATTCTTTATAGATATTAAGTTTTAATGTCCCTCCAGGTCCTGCAGGTTCACATCATGTCAAGACATCACAGGAAAGAATATCGCGAGAAAGTGAAGCATAAATCAGAGAATTGTGTTTTCAGGGTGATACAAAGAAGAGACTTGTGCACACACTTATTTCTGGTAAAAGGGTCCCCTAACTTCCTCCACACTCATCTCTGCGGTTCACTGAGTGTGCCTCGCAACTTCTCTCTTTTTTTTCTCCCCCCATTCTATTTTTTAAATCCATCATATCGTGTACATTTCCAGCCGCTTTTCCTGTACGGCCTGTCATTCACCACTAAGTTCTGTGTGATCCCTTTCATCGAGCGCACCATGGAAACCTAGTGCGTCCTGGCAAAAATGCACCTCAGCTCACACAAGGCCATATTCTTTACAAAAGGGCCAAAGCATCTGGATCTTTCTTTTCCAGCAGCTCCTCGCTGGCATGGCAAAGCACAAGACTGGGTCTGTGTGGCAGAAACCACTGCTTTTTATAGACTGGGAGACAAGAATGACTGAATGGCTAACGCATCTTCATTAACTGAGAGCTGCATGGAGCTCCGGTCCCTTACAGCAGTGACACACAGCCACTGAGGTCTCTCAGGAGTTTAAGACTGGCAATAAGAAATGTTCTGCCTGGGATTTCCCATTAACGAGTTAGAGAAGCATTGTCTTACGTGTTAATATCATTTATTTATTTTACATTTTAGAGCATTTTACCGATGTTATTCTATGAACTATTACACACAGTAAATAATTAGTTAAATAAATATATGTTTTGGTATGTAATGTTTTTATATTCAAATCTATTCCATGATAAAATTAGGCAGTTAAATCATGCAAATTATTGTTTTTTGAAAATTAAAGAAAACAATAACATATTAATCATAAGTAGTGTTTCTTAAAACGAGATGTATTATGAATACCGGCAATAAAAGGTGCATATCAGTATAAAAAAAAAAAAAAAAAACATCCTCATAAATCTTAAAATCTGACTTTGTTGCTAATAAATTGTCCTAAAATGACACGCCGATAACTCGCACGGGTTGTCTCCCACTCATCTCAAATAAATATATAAAGGATGGGTGGACAAAAACCACGCCTTTCAAGAGATGATGACGAGCACCTGTGACCCCGACAACATTTTCCACACACACACTCACACGCACACACACTCGCTACATTGTTAGCAAGGACACGGTCACAGCAGAAAGGAGACAACTTACCTTTTAGTCATGTAGTCCCGGATTAAAATGAACACGAGTTGAGTCTTCCTGTAAATAGACAGAGAATAGTCGCATGGGGAAGATGACAACAAACAAACACGCTGCAGAGATAAAAAGGCAAAACATTGCTTTCAGGTAAATGATTAAAATGGGACTGTTGCGCCTGAAAAACCTTCCAAAAAGCTCCTGTTTTAGAAGGAGTGGAACATGTGCCTGATTGCAGAGTTTTAGGCGAATGGAACGGGAGAGATGTAAGATTTGTTTAAAGCCCCGCATTTCCATTTAAGAACGTGATTGTGTTTGCAAAGATCCCTTTCAATCTTCGCATCTCCCCCCCTCTCTCTACCCCTCAGCGTCTCTGAGGCTGCTTTGCAATTCATAGAATTGGTAATTTGCTATTGGGACAAAACGTGAAGGGAAAAATAATCAGATCAACCGGGAGAGGTAGTGTGGAAGGAGCCAGGAGGAAGAAACACAAGGTTTCTCTCTCCAAGTTGCTGCTTAGTAAAATGCTTCGAGAGGTAAATCATATAAAAAATATAGCCTATTTTATTTTCTTGAATCTGTTAAATCCAAATTTCCAGGGAAAATCCAGAACAACTGCAGCAGCTTGGCAGTGAGGGGTGAATACAATGTCATATAACAATTAAATTAGACTGTTTTATGATACATTATGAAGGATTATTATCAGATATGGCACTAAACCTTGATAACGCCTATACTACTGTTGTCAGGATTTCAAAATAAGATACTGAATGATTTGAATAAGTTGAGTATAATATATGTCACCTGCACTTTACGTGCATGTGTGTGTGTGTGTGCGTGTGTGAGAGAGCGAGAGAGAGAGAGAGAATCTTGGCCTATCATAACTAAGTGGGTGGTGATGATGAGATCATACAACATTGAAAATTACCGAGACAATACAAATAAATGACATACGCGGAGGCTTTGAAATAGAGCAAATGCTTTCAAATTTGTCACACATTTACAGCAGCATTCACAGACACATCACATAGAGCTTATTTACACGCCTCTCGTAGTGTGGGTGGCTGCAGAGCTGGAGCATCGCGCCTTATAATCTATTTAAAATGAGGAGCGCTATAATCATCAGTGACCTATTATAAAGGTGCACGGGTGCGTGTTTGTAAGTGCATGTGTGTATGTTGGAGGGGAGGGGAGGGGGGGAAACAACCCTTCAAAAAGATCTCCGTACTCCCCCACGTGGTTATTTGCAAAACAACCCGATCTAAATCCAGGGAAACCTAATCAAACCCCGCTGCTGCAGCCACCTTCACCTTCTTTCGAGAGAATAGGACGGGGGGGAAAGTATCTGATGGACGGGAGGCTATCTGTGCGCAAGTATACGACATGAGATGAGTACTGTTAAAAACTCAAAGAGACATTTAATAAATAGAACATGTGTTTTTCTATAACATATGTAAGATCGGCGCTCTATCCATCCTGTGCGAAAAATGCGCTGTACCATGCTCTGAAACCCTGCGCCTATTGAATATGTCCCTAGTGGGCTTGAATCGGAGAGGAGCCAATACAAGCAGAAGGGAGGCGTGTCTTCGTTCTTCCCCAAGACCTCCCAGAGCAGGTTGTTGCGTTTTGGCTCTAAAGCCTGGAGACCTCCGAAGTGCTCGTCAGTTTTCGAAGTAGGAGCCATGGCGACAACAGCTCAGTATATTCCGAGGAATAACTCCTTACCGTCTAACCCGCTCATGCATCCGGATTCGGATAGGATGCATCAGGGGACGACCTACAGAGAGGTGCAGAAAATGATGCACCACGAGTACTTGCAAGGGCTAGCGGCTACCAACACGGGACACCCGATGAGCCTGACGCACCACCAGTGGCTGCCCACCTCCAACACCGACTGGTCCAGCGGCACCCACGTCGGACAGCAGGAGCACAAAGCCTCTGTGCAGGCTACCCGGGAGGACCTGAGCAGCGGCTTCCACCACAGATCTCACCTGGTGCACCAGCAGACGCAGAGTAGCCACCATGGTTCGTGGGCACCGACCACGACGCACCACTTATCCACTCTCTCCCCAACATCTAACGGCCACCAGTCACTGGTCTACTCGCAGCCTGGATACACAAACCTTAACGCAATGCTGAGTCCCCAGCCCGGTGCCCTACACCATGGCATGCGGGACCCGCTCCACGACGAGTCGGGCAGCCACGACAACCAGATGGAGTCGCCCCAGCAGGCGTTCAGTCACCACCAGGACCACTCGGACGAGGACGCGCCCAGCTCCGACGACCTGGAGCAGTTCGCCAAGCAGTTCAAGCAGCGGCGAATCAAACTGGGCTTTACGCAGGCGGACGTGGGCTTGGCCTTAGGCACCCTGTATGGAAACGTCTTTTCTCAGACCACAATCTGCAGGTTTGAGGCGCTGCAGCTCAGCTTCAAGAATATGTGCAAACTTAAGCCGCTCTTAAACAAGTGGCTGGAGGAGACAGACTCAAACACGGGCAGTCCCACCAATTTGGACAAGATTGCAGCGCAGGGCAGGAAACGAAAGAAGAGGACCTCCATTGAAGTGGGGGTGAAAGGGGCGCTGGAAAATCATTTCTTAAAATGCCCAAAGCCGTCTGCTCATGAAATCACCAGTTTAGCCAACACTCTGCAGTTGGAAAAAGAGGTTGTCCGTGTTTGGTTTTGCAACAGAAGACAGAAAGAGAAAAGAATGACACCAATTGGGGTCCCTCACCCGAATATGGAGGACGTATATTCCCAAGCAGAGACCCCTCCTCTACACCGCACACTACAGAGTCCTGTACAGTGACTGTTTTCATGAACAATCCGAGCATTTCCGCGGGGGGATAGAAAAGGGAAAGGGACTATGGAGTTTACAGTATTTAAGTTTGGCTTTTGTTTTCCTGACAGAAAAGAGACTTGGAAAAGTTGAACAGATGAGTTTTACCCTTAGTATTCGGAGATCGTCGTGTCCAGCAAATAGATGGCAAGAGTGAAAATGTTAAGAAGATTAAAAAAAAATCAAGAAAAAAAAGACAAAAAAAAAATTCGCTTTTACTGATTCTGTGCGCATTTAAAGTGAAACAAAGATCTTTATTTACCAAAATTATATGGAGGAGAAGGCATATAAAGTAAATTTGATATCCCATGGCTGTTTCAAATGGGGGGAGTAATTAAATGTGGCAACTGAGGCCATCTCCTCCTGGTGTACCATGAACTGTTGGCGCTCACCAGAATGAGGTGGCTGCCTGGAAATGATCAACACTGGAGATGAATAGCCTACACACTGAATGAACATTTTTGCTTTTTCAGGCTTAAACTGATTAACCAGATTTCTGAATATTAGTGTATACTTTCTTTGTTATATTAAGTGTGTGATGTTTTGGTTTGGAAATACTTTAACAGTGTCTCTCTTTCTGCAGACTGTCTTATGATTTTCTTTCATTATTTGCTATAAGTACTGTAACTCATCAGAGCAGCCTCTAATTGTTTTATGTTTACTCGGTTGGGTTGATGGTGGGAAAAGTGATGGAAATTATGGCACCCGAAAAAAAAACACTCATAATTAAGGTCAGACACATTTCAGAAAAATGTCCAATGCAACAGGACGTTTAAGTTCTGACTGCATGCCTTAAAAATATATTTAAAGCTTTGCAGCTGACCACGTCGAAATTTGCAATCAGCACCAGACGCTAAAAGGGGAATTCTAAAAAAACGCATTTTATTATTATTTTTGGGGGGGGGGGGGGGTTGATTGTTTTCAAATTATTGTTTTCTTTGCATGGAGCACTTATTCTTTCGTTAATATTATTATTGCAATTTTATATTTGTTAATACAATTGTGAGTGGAGCTGATCTCCATAGGTTTAAACACAATAAATCCCATGTTTACAGGTTCCTGGTTATCACCACAGAGCGCTGTCAGCTCACACTGCTCACTGCCTGGTAATCCTGTTGTATTCCAAACATTTCAAGAGAGATTGGTCAAATACGAAATGAAAAGTAATAATAACTCAGGTAACTTCAGTGCCCCATGTCGGAATATCACGCCTGTACATGATTTTTTTTTTTTTTGTTCCTCTTGTGATTTTAGATGTTTCAATCTAGTTACAACCACACCGTTTTTCCTTTGTCCCCTAAATCCACTGTATTATATTAAAACGCTGGATCTGGAGAAAAGAAAATAATAATTCCTTAAGGGAACGCGATGAAGGGACTTAACTTTAGATATATTTATTTTTTTCTGACCTGAAAAGAAATCTGAAAATCTCATGCATTGTGTGTCATTTTCTCAATGTTGGACCAGTCCAAAAGCCTACAGCAATTCAATACAGATGAGGGAAACATTTTTTTTTTCAAGAAAAAATAATAATAGTAAAAAAAAGATTTTAGAGAAAATGTTGCCAGGATTATTTCCGATATGTAAATATGTCCAATATGTAAACTTGTATTTGTTCTGAGATATTGTTTTGTTTTGGTTTCTTTCCGGGCAGTTTTGTACACTTACTAATTCCAAGAAGATATTTTAATATGATTTCATTTATGAATCTGACCATTTATATATATATATTTATTTCTTAAACGTGTTTGGAGCTTTTTGTTTAGCTCTGTTAATGGTTATGTTGCAGTGGATTTCAGTATGTTTTTCCTTTTTGTTTACTACATTGGTTGTATGTTGATTGCTAAATGTAGACTGCAAAGTCACATTTATATTTATGTTATAGTAATATTTTATTACTTACATAAAACATATATACAAGAAATGGTCTTTTGTCTTCATTAAGATCCAAACCACTCGTCCTTTGTTGTTGTCTATTGTAGCACCACCAGGCAAACAAGATAAACATGATCATAAAGTTTAATGCTGTTCGGTGCGCTGAGCATCGGGAAGTGGCCAGCTCACCATGTGTTCAGCTGAAAACGCAGTGATTCGTTATGTAACAGGGGGTCGTTTCAATCAGAGGCTGTGTACATGTGCTGTTAAAGGGAATAGACAACAGTATTTTACCTCAGGCATTCCCTGCTAAGTTCACACAGTATCTGACGTTGTTCACATCTTTGTGTAATAATCGCAGTATTAAATTGTGCAATATCACTACGGAATGATTGTCTTCTCATTGAGTGATTATTATTATTATTATTATCATCATCATTATTATTATTATTATTATTATTATTATTACTAGTATTATCATTAGGCCTAGTGTACAGGTGACTTGTGTATTTGGAGTAGCCTAAATAGGCCTTCTTCCATCAAATTGAGCTGTTTTCCTTATATAAACCATCATCACTTGTCACGTTTTAAGCATTTAAAAAGAGAATTGTGACGAATCTTTGATCTGAGACAGAGGTGCCTGCAGGCGGAGAATCATCCAAAGATAGAGAGAGAAAACACATAAATGATAAACACAAAACGGCAGGCCCTGAAGTTTAATAAGAGCAGAGACAGGGCCAACCGTCACATGCAACATATTCTTATTTAGCACCTAAATAAATATTACATTTATCTAAATCATATATAAAATGTGTCCTAAAGTTAGGATATTCTGTCTTTCGTATAATCACGGGCCACAGCGGCAGTGTTTCCACATGTACATCTACATATTAGACCAGGATACATTAGGAGTCCATAGAGAGATGCATTGCAGGCGCTGGATTTTAATTCCTTCCACTACATTTACGCTTACATTTTATTTTTTATATATTTTTTAATCACAGTTAAAAGTGAAAAGCTAGAGAAGAAAAATCCACACCCACGAAGCTTAGTTTACACTTTGTAGGGTTCGTTGAATAAGATAAACGTGTGTACAATTAAGTATTCTATTTCATATTTATCATGTACAAGTTAATGTCAAATAGTTTCATATTTTATCAGCTTGCTTCCTCCTTGGAAGTGCGCCGTTATCCAACACGAATACGCGATGCAAAGTTTGAAGTAGCGTTCACTTTCTAAAGAAAACTCAGGCTCAGTTTTTGGAGATTGACGTTTCAGCGACTGTTATTAATTTCTATGTCATTTATACATTTCTTGACACTCAATGTCCACCAACATTTCCCTTCATTTTTGTGTTATTCGATTTTTTTTTTTTTTAAATATTCATTTGTGTGCGGTCATTTATACAACCGTGTCATGCGTTGTAAAAACTATAAGTTACAAGATACAATATAAAGCCTTCCGAATATTAACATCGGGGCTGTTGTGCTGCTGTGATGCAAGTGTAAAACAGTGTCTCTGCACTGGCTGGTCAAACTGAGGGAGAGGAGGCCAACATTAGGGAGCAAAGCAACTGTCAGAGAACAGCGGGTCACAGGCGCCCCCTGCTGGCAACACCCGGGTACTGCATCATCAAAGCTGTACCTGAGAGTTTGACACAAATTAACAATACAACAATAAAACATAATACAATCAGCATCGTTTCACCTGTTTGTGTATGTTAAACACATTCAGCTCAAACATGCGTGACAACTAACTCCACATTCTCAATTGCTGCACCTTTTGCAGATGCTTATAAAAGAGATTTAAGTTGTGTTTTCCTTTTCATGTCAGATATCAAGCTAATAAATAAATCCCATTTAGGTCGAGGTGTACAACACTGCTGGAGGTAAATGGTTGTTTCTGTGCCGGTGCACATGTACCCTTGTCCCGCTGTGAACTTGTCCTCAGTCTGTCACTTCTTTAGTGTAGTGAGCCAAACCGAGAGACACCAGGTTCCCTTATTTAAATGTTTTGAATGTGACTCAGTCAGAGATCAACCATCAGACCTCCCAGTATGAGGAGAAGCACAGAGGGGCTCTGAGTGACCACTAGAAATGGCTTGAAATACAATGCAAAACACAGAGGCCTACAGAGTGGACATAGATGGGGAAACAGAAGGAGCCCGCAGTTGACTAGGCATGAGAGACTGTGGTGACTGGTACCAACTGTTATTATTTGATGATATGCAATTTTTATTCTGTGCCGTATGGAGGGACACAACCTCCATTATGCCGATAAATCAATAATACATGAGCAGAACTCATCACAAAACAGCAAAACCCAGCTATTTGACCTACGCATCACCACAGTTCATCCTATCCTCCTCTCCCCCTCTCAGTAGTCGGCTCTCCTACACTGAGTGGGCCCTCGGCAACACTTGCTGAGGAGCTCCAGCCTCGGCAGTGCCCGGGCGCACGTGAACACGATGCCTCCTTCATCAGGGAAGTATCGTCACACACAGGAGATGTGGATTAGTGATGATTAGCAGGGATTATGGCTGGTTAATGGTGGGAAAATACATTAGGAACCATCGGCTCTGGAAGAGGGGGAGGGGATTTCACTCACGCTAGCGGATTTGCATTGATCCACAGCAAATGAATGAGGATTAGCAGCATCAAGCTATCTGCCAACAGATAAATAACATTAAGCATATTATACGGCAACGCCTGTTATTAATGACATTACAAACACCACTACAATGCTGGCAATTATGGAAATAATAGGAGCGGCTGAATAATTTACTTGGTTGGGATTCTTGTGATTCCAGATCATCCTCATGTACAGAGACATGGCAGGATGTGGAAAGCCAAGACACTGGTAGGGCAGAGTGATACGCCATTTGTAAGAGCAAGTTTTGGGGAAGCCAGGCTGCGAAACAGCCCTCGGGTTGGTGTATATGTCTTTTACTCTCTCAAATCCATCATGGAGAGCCCTCCAATAGATGATTTGATTACTTTACAAATTGAAGACTTGGACCAAAAGTCATTAACACTCCATTTGCTCACTCCTTATTAACCCAACAAGTGTGCATTTTGCAAGTCCATAATCTGGTAACCCAATAATCTTCATTATGAATGGTTTACTAGTGACGTATTGATAAAGAGAGAAGCACATGAAGAATGTGGTGCATGCTTTGATATATTCTTCCTTTTCGTTTCTTTTGCAGGTAATTTTAAAGTTCTATCGGATCAATAGTGAAATCTGCTTGACACTGATTAAATGAGGGCATCTACTACACACATCCTCTGAACAGCCACAGTACTCTGCAGGTAGAGGGTGGAGCATTTCCAACCTGACAGGCGAAAGAGCCTGTAGCTTTCTGACTCTCTATTACTACTTCTTCCTCCAGCCGACTTCTCCTCTCCTTTTTTTTATCGTTTATGTAATAAATACTCCACTCCCACAGTGAGTGGCAGAGAGAGAGAGGGGGGGTGGGTGGGGGGAAGAACAGAATAATGCATTTTTTCATCAAATATTCCTTCTCTTCCTCTACCTCAAGGTTTCCTCCTCTGAGCCACTTGAAAGATGGGCAACAATGTGGCCACACAGTGAACACCTAGTTACCATATGAAACACTCCAGCAGTGAACTGGAGGAGACGGAGACGGGAGAGGAGAACTCTTGTGTTATTTATGATACTGGGCCTTGTAGCTATATGGTTTCCCCCTTCATGTCTACGCCAAGGTATGGCCCCCATATGCGAAGGGGTTTAAGTGCAGCTTTAGAAAGTTACTCTCCCCACCCCTCTGCATCTCTTTGCTCCTCGCTCTGAGGTTTTGAAGAAGAGAAGTAACCCCTCTCCCTCTTTCATGGCTTTGAGGGACATTTTATATCGCCTCAGGTGTCTGTCAGTGTGACTAACAGTTCTGAGAGTGGAGAACTAATATCTCAGGAACTTGCCTCCAGGCTGCAGCACATAGATGTTACTGTTGGTGACATACAATGAGAAGAAAGTCATACTGTAGAGACGTTCAGCAGCAGCAATTACTACTGATTCAGTGAGCTGGTAGGTATTAAACAATGGCTGTGACAACCTTAACGGGTGATAAGAACACAGTGGCAAAGGCAAGATAAATGCAATCATCAGCTCTGCACAAGCTGCCTTCATTTTGTAGGATGTCTGACAAATAGCCCAAGGACACATATTAGGGATAACACACTAACCAAACAAAGCAGTAATAATAATGGTTTTATTTTTTTTTAGTCTTTCCAGATAACACATCTGAAATCGCACAGCACAGGTGCCGAGCAGGCTTTTTTTTTTAAACTGCTGCACAAGGTTGCAAAGTTAATTGTAGCGCCTAAGAGGACATGGCAATCCTATGTTAAGGGTTGTCCCCTCTCTTCACCTTCAAGCCCGGCTTTTGTCAACTGTAGCAAAGGCATTGCAATGCCTCCTGACTTAAATAACAAGGTTCGCTGCAGAGGAGAGTAAAAGAAAAGACCTTGCCGTAGAGACACACAGTGATAAACAAAAGGAAGGTCACCTAACCCTACAGTAAACTGCGATGGCCTTCCTCCATCCAGGATGTTCAAAAAGAAAAGAAAAAAGCATGGCTATTCAGAGTTCACAAATGTATAGGCACATCAGCTGAAAGATTGTCTTTCTGCACAACCCGGGCAGCTCTATTGTTTCTTTAAGAAGACATATAGACTATCCAGCAGTACAGCGACGGATTCTCACACAAAGCTCTTGGCAGCACAAAAGTAAGTGAGGAAGTTCCAGCTCTGCTTTACACTATTTGTGTGCCAGCCCTATAATCCAAACCCAAACAATATTCTTTGCTGTAGTCCTTTACCCATGACTGATCCTTCGTGTTATGCATGGCGGAATGGATATTACATTGTGAGCCTCTGCAAATTGGAGCCGGACAATAAACAGATCATCAAAGATGATCCCACTGCCCCCGACAGTCGGCTTCGTCCTGCGATGCTGAGTTCAAAGGACGAAGATCGGTGGGCAAATGAGTGCTGATGCTCAGCGCACAGTCCTATCGAAACAACAACAACATAGATAAGGCTGGTGGAAATAAATAAATAAGGATAGAGGAGAGAGGAGAGGGGAAAAAATAAGGCAAGCGAGGGGGGGGTAGACACCAGCACAGAGATGAAATGGAGACCTGCCACTGTGCTCAAGGACACCGCGTGCCACTATGTAATTAGAAATGTACACAGATGATTTGGATGCAGCGATATGATTAGGCAAAGCAGTCCCCAGTCTTAGGCCTAATCAGCTCACTTCTGAGAGATACTCCAAGTGTGTGTGTGTGTGTGTGTGTGTGTGTGTGTGTGTGTGTGTGTGTGTGGTAGAAAGAGAGGGGGTGTTACTCACTACTAGGTATCTCTCCCCTCAGTACAAGCGCTGCTAGGGTACACTAGAGAAACTGGCATACAGACACCCATGCACATAACGTTAGACATTCAGAATCACATGGCGATGGATGTGAGCAGCCGTTAATTTGAAAATGCGAACACATATGCAGCAGGATCCATTTATGATGAGAATCAGGGCCACCATTGGTAGAAGAGGGAGCTATAACTTTATGTACCGCATGTATTATGAACCCTTGCTGCCGAGCCAGTGTCAGAGACTTGCAATGATGAAAACTGAGAGGAGTAGAGGGTACGGTATATGTAGGAAACAGATTGCCATGAAGGATAAGATTAAGGGGAGAATGAAAAGAGAGATAGTGTAAGAGTTGGCAGAAGCCCTCATCATACACTTTTCCTGAGACACGCATAGCTAGTGAGTAATTCTATATTTCACTCCAAGTAGGATTCCAGAATCATGAAAGCAAATGTTTCACGGTTCCACTCTAAGTCGCTTTCAGGTCAAATTTCAAACCAGTCTTTTGAGAGCACCGCATTTTTGAGAAGAATTGAGCGAAAACACCTAAAACCCCAACACACATGTGCCCTGGAGCCAGAGGGCGGGACATGCACAAAAGAGGCAATGGTCTTCAAAGATCTCAGTAATGAGCAGAGGCCAATTAAAAAGAGCTGCTCACTCCTCCTCCTCCTCCTCCTCCTCCTCCTCATCTACCACCCCCCCTTTCTCCTCCTCGCTCTATCTGTCCTTCTGTCTCTCCACCTCCAGTGGCTTGTTATTGATCACCTTTAACCCCGTCTCTCAGTGGTGTCAAAACTACCATTTAGGATCATCCCTAGAGCTGAGCGTGTGTCGATCGCACCCTGCCCCATAAATCATTACTGGGAGGAGGGATCTGGAGGGTCTGGCTTGCCTGAAGAGCAGAGGGAAGGCCTGACTTTCACAGACACTTTTCGGCAGGGCCCAACCCCATGCCCCCAGGGGTCAAGGGTCACCGACGGTCCCTTGTATTAGCACCCAGACACCTCCACTAACCCTGGTTTCTCCAGACAACACACCTTTATCCCCCTACGGGCCCGACAGCGGCCACCCCTTTGATTTTTAAATAAGACAAAAGGTGAGGCGGCGTCCTGACCTGTCTTCGCGGTGATCTCCCTTCCTGTACGTGACGGTTCTTCTTTATTCATGATGGATCCTGATTTTATTTTTTTTAAACTGAGCGAAGGACGAGTAAAGTTTTAAGTAAGATGTAAAGGGAAGTTCTCAGAATGATATGGTCGAGAGAGTTCGTCAGTGGTGCAAATGACTGGAGCTCTGGGCTACAGGAGGCTATTGTTGTCACTGTCTATCTATTTGGCTATCTGTGTTGGCCTCATACAAACTCCCCTTTACCTCCTCCGGGGCTGGAGGCGCCTCATCGCCTCAGTACACGGCTTCATATCAGCCAGATGCTGCATCCACCCACAGCCCTCCTCCTCTCTCCATCCCCCCCTATGCTTTGCTCCCCGTGTAGAGAGGCAATACAAACACTCCTCTCCAATCCACCCTCTCTCTGTCTGTCTGTCCACCTGCTGCTCTCCCTGCAGTGGTCAGAGCAGCTGAGTTTATCCTGCTCAGTCACAGTGAAGGGGCCTGGGGATGAGGGGATGATGGGTAAAGGTGACAGGTCCTTTGTTGGGGTAAAGACTCATGACCCATGGGTAGGCAGGCAAAGGAAGCGGTAGGGGAATCTATCACTCTCCTCAAATCCTGACCCTTCATATTGCACCGGTTGATGTGTAGTTGGAGGTCATTTTGTATGAGTTAGCTATCAGAGTTATTGGATCATAACCAATAACTCAAATACTGCTTAAGCACAACTTTAAGGTATGTGCACACGCATGTTTGAATTTGTCCTACTTTATACATCTTCACTGTATTCATTGTATCTTTACAATACATTTATATGAAAATGATAGTTTCTAGTTACATTGCAGGAAACCTATAAACTATGTTATGCATTAAACTACACAACAGTATTTAAAATAGTTAACATCTTCACCTTGACCAGTTAAAACGGCTGCTTCCATGTTAATGCATCAGTGATAATAACACTACTATTACAATATTTAATCATAACAATGACAGAGACCATTCTGCATAATAAGTATTTTTTACTTTTAATACTTTAAGTACAGTTCTTCTGTACTTTCACGCAAGTAAAATGTTGCATGCCGTATTGGAGAATTTGAACCCTTCGGTTTGACAAGTAAGGAATCGGAATACTTCTTCCATATTGTTCGTAATAACTTCAGATCTCGGTTGTCAAACTTCCATATTCACCTTAATTCAAATATGATGAATCAAGGATCACTCTCGTACCGATCAGCTTGCGTTACTTGCGTAAACATATGAAAGGTGATCCATAGATGCATAGATGGGGGGGGGGTGGTGGTGGTGAAGTGGAGCAGAGGGTATGGATTTGGTACCCATTGTTGGTAGGGGGGTTCCCATGTGCCTCTCCACCCACTCCAACCCACCCAACCTCTCCCCTGCGGGACAAGTCTTCCAGGGGGTGCAGGCGTGGGACAGGACACTCCAACACAGAGGGGATTAATTGGTGTGGCACCTCTTTGGTGCACATGGCCAAAGCAATTAAATAGTGGCCCTAGGCCTTCAGTTTGCCATTACTTTGACAATTGGGCCTTTCTCTCCATACTTGTACCCACATATGAGCGCATATGCCAGAGAGATGAGACAAATTCTGTGTCTGCAGAAGTTGTTTTATGAGGTGTGAATATTGTGGCGGGGACAAGGACTACAGGTATGGCAGCATCAAAGAGGTGAAGGTGAATGATGAAGAGTTTAAACGTTTTAACATAAACGTTCTTTAGAAAACGTTTGCTATGCGCAGACCGTATGCTTGTGTACGTGCGTCCGTGTGTTTCTGCATGGATTTGAATGCAGAATGTGCAGAGTATAAGCAGGGTCTGGTGGCTTTCTTATCTCTCCCACTGTCTCTCCCACTCCCTGCAGCCGTCAATTAGTGAGCCCGGGTGTGAGAAGGCCTCGCGCTCTTTCACATGAGCCTTTGTTGCTTCTCTCTCCCTCTCTGTGTCTACCCCGTGTTTGAAGATAGAGAGAAGACATGAGGCAGGTTACTGTAGCTCCTCTCTGGGGTGTTGGTTGCTGTCTGCCCCTCGGTATGCCTGCCTGGGCCTGAAGCAGCAGACCACAGTATCCACAGAGCCTTCAAACACAGGAGGGAAGACACAGGTCTGGCCATGGAAAGCAAACCTCCGTCAGAAAAGGATGGCTGTGTCAGATACACCATCACCTGTACCAGCGCAGAGAGACGGATGGCCCCTGAGATGTGTACGTACAGTAAATGCATAGTGTCTGATGTTGGTAGAAGGGGCAGCTGAAGGAGAAGAAGGGAGAGGAGAATTGCAAGGACTGTGCTAATAGAAAGGTGTGAGACAAGAAGACAGGGAGGGAAACGAGTAAGGAAAGGGAAGGAGAAGAAAAGGAAGCAATACAAAGAATGGATAAAGAATAAAAGAATGGATGAGGTTTATGAAGGAAAATCATGGGAAGCAAGTGAGGATGAGGAGGAAAACAAAGTAGACGTGGAGAACAAAGCATCATCTACTTTTATCTCTTATTTTTAACTTAACTCAATGTCCTTTTTGCTGCTCAGGCTAAACAACACTAAGCTTGTATCTGTAAACAACACTGTAAACAACAAGGGACCCTTTTTGGTCCTGCAATTGTTCCTAAAGTAAAATCATCTATGAAGAAAAGAGTGATATATATAAAAGCCTCTGAAATATTATTATGATATATATCAGCTGTGACAAAGTTTCCTCATTTACTCTCAATTAACAGTTTCTGTTTTTCATATATATATATATATATATATATATATAGACATGTTGATGATTTAGCAGTTCACAGATTCTAAGCGGAGGTAAAACCAGTGCCAGAAAAACACATTCCTAAAAATGTGAAGTTGTTTTGATCTGTGAGCTGTCAATGTCAAAACTGAGAACAATCCCAGGTTCTATGATGAATAACTGACAGCTCCATTCAGAAATTCAAGTGGCTCAGCTAGTAGCAAGTGTTCAATGTAATACAATTTAGCCTAGAGAGAACAACTGAATACAGCCTGAGTGCAGACAACCTTTGTCTAACAAGGGCCAGACGTGTTCACCCCCAACCGCCCCAGCCCCTACATCCCTCCACCCCAGCCCAGATGTCCAGACACTGGGCTGGAGAGAGGCGTGGAGAAGGGGCCAGACTGCTAACCATCCATCACGCCCGTCTGACCCGCGGGGCTGAAAAGACCACGGTTATCACTCACCCCTGACACAGTCATCGACGTTTGCCCTTAGACGCGCGCACGCACACACACACACACACACACACACACACACACACACACACACACACAAACACACAAACACGCACTCAAAGACACTGAAGCACACATATGGACAATCTACAACATCTTTGCACTCACTCCAAAATGTCCCGTCACCTCGTGTCCTTCCCTCCATTGAACCCTCATCACCATCCATCAACCCTTATCATTCACAAAAATGCCAGCAAGCTCAACAGATGTCTCTAAACCAATAAGACCCTGAGAAGTGCCAGGTACCTCCCAACAGGGACCAATCACGTTAGTCTGAACTTTCAAATAGGAAACAGTTATTTCCAGTGCTGGAGAACAGTTATGCAAATCTAGTGTCTGTTTCGATCTGGGCTGGTTGGGGCCTTTGTGCTGATCTGAGTTGGGCGTTACAATGGCTTTTATTGTCCCACTGCCTCTCAGCTTTATTACATATGTATGTGTTGATTGCTGCAAAACAACAATGCTGGTGCATGGCATTAAGCAGTAACAATAACAGTGATGCTTGGCGCTCCTACTCAGCGTTGGATGTTTATCCAACAAACCTCTTTGTTGACGCCCAGTACCCAGTGGTGTGAAATACCAGCAGGAGAGCCAGCTTGGAAATATCATGAATGGGAACTTTATAGAATACTTTCCTTTATTGAAGCATATTTCAGTGATTTTAAACTCTACCCGCTAAAAGAAAATGACAGATCATAGATGATGGACTGCATTTCTTGTTTTAAATATCGTGATATCGGAATAATACAGAACTCATCAAGTCATCCGCAAAAATTTGTCTGTGTCCAGAGGGCTTTGTATGGAGTCTGAACACCGAGCTTTGTATAGGAACCCAATGAGATCCATACTGTGTAGATGTGTGAAATTGATACAGAATTCAATGGCACAATGGACACATATGAGAGAACTCTAGGCTCAAAGGTCACCTGGCCCACCCACGTCACTGTGGTGTAACAAGCCTGAGTGGAATGCTAGGGGGTCGTTCTGGTCGAAAAACCTTGGGTTTGTCACCCGCTCAACCCTCCAAGCATTGTGACACACCCGAGCGGGCCAAGCAATGTGCCACCCCCGCCAGCACCCTGTGGTATCAGAGACCTCAGCACCCTTGGGTCCCATTCACACAAACCCACACATGGGCGTACGCAGACAACAGCCATCTCTGATGCCCTTCTGATTCTCTCCGTTGGCATTTAGCTGCAGAAGTTTAGTGTGTGCGTATACTATGTGTATGCCCGTGTATATGTGTTTGTGTCAGCGGGGCAGTGTGGCAGAGAAGGGGGGGTGGGGGGGGGGGGGGGGGGGTTTGAGGTGACAAGAGTTGTGGTGCAGATGTCCCCGCAGCCAGCGGAGCCTCATGAATGGCTACTGTTGTGATGGTGACGGGGAAACGCGTTGGAGGCCTGGCCTACGCACTCCAGTCATCTGAATGGCTGGAATTCAACTTGGTCGAAAAGACAAGCTCATGCGTGCAGACTGGAAACAATGTGCCCTCTTTATTACTTTCTCTCTCTTTCTGCCACTCTCACTGCTTCTTCTTTGCCTTTGAATCATTCCCCTTCTGTAAATGTAGCTGTCATTTGCATTGTGAGGCTAATCTTTCAAAATGGTCGCTGAACAGGAACAATTGTTAGTATATAAGTATATGACTTAAACACATAAAAGCTAATTGATTCATTCTTATTACATCAAATGAAGCTAATTATTCTTAGAAGATGAAGCACAATCTATTGAAACAAAGGAACAAAGATGGATAGGAAGTCACAGGGTAATTGATTTGAAGTGGAAATGTTATGATTGATCTATTGATTAACTGTCTGGTGCTCCGGCCCTTTTTAACAGCAGACATACGGATTCACTCAGGGGACCATGACGCTGGGGCCTCAGAGGGACTCACACACACACACACACACACACACACACACACACACACACACACACACACGCCGTAGGTCCATCTATTTACCAATGCGACTTTCAGGACTACGAGACAAAGGAGAGACGAGAAGAGGCTCTGTCCTATCAAACATCTGTTCAGCCAGTCTTAAGAAGTCGATGCTTGGTCAAACACATTTTGTCGCTCAAAAGCTGTTTACATCTCAGAATCTATTGTCACATATCCGCGTTGTTCAGATGAAATCATGTGACTGATATTCAACTGACAGAAGGGAAATTGACTGCGTGTGTGCTGAAAACACATTTTCAGAAGAAGAAAGTGTAGATCTGCTGCTCTCAGTACACTGTCAACATCAAACGTAAATGAAAGCACACACACGTTTCCATAAATGCACATAAGACATCTACCGCCTCAGAGTTGCCGTATTTATCAGTCGGTGTGGGAATGTCCTCGCACACTGGCTGTGCTATTTGCTTAAACAAACAACAAACATGAATTATCAACAGATATACCAAATGTGTGACCTATAGAACATGATCATCAAACACATTTTAGCACATTGGGGGGGGGAAAGCACATGTACTAATGACAAAACGTAGATGTAGACATTACTGTTACCATGCACAATCTTTGCTAGTATTTACATGAGAGTAGATATTAAAATATTCCGTTATGTATCTACACCTTAGCTCCCTTCTCCTTGTTTTAGAAGAGACAGTGAAGTGGACAGCCAGACTACAGTGAAGTCCTTTATCCTGACTAACAAACAGATAAATCACTCAGCTCTGACCCACACACTCTCACACACACAGGGGAGTGACAGACAGTAAAAGACCGACTTGTCCCAAGGGAGACCAAGAAAAGGATTCTTGTTTGAAGCAGGAAGGGGTTATTGTTCACTAGATGCCAAGGCGTGGGCATCCAGGCACAGATTAGCCACAGGGAAACATTATCTCTCTGGGCCAGTTTTGGAGACCCAGTCTGTTTGTTTGGTCATCTAGGTACTTTATGTTCTGAGTGGCTCTTGTCTCTCATGAAAACAAAGTACGGGCTTGTTGGAGAAACCCAAAGGGGTGAGTCCCTGCTCTCCTCCCACCTTCTCTCCTCCCTGCTTCCCCTCTGGCCCCCGGACCAACAGCGAGGCTGCTGGAGTTCAAGCCTGGCCACGTGTTGGCCATTACACTCCCACAATGACCTTGTTGAGCTCAACATTTAGAGTCCCATAAAAACATTATTGTCCGACTCCTGGGATCATTTGTCCACTACCACAAAGGCTCTGAGAAAACCAAAATGTTAACCCCCCAGGGTTTTACGAAGGCAAATTTTTCAGATTCTGCCCCTTCTCTCCCTCTCTGCCCAACCGCCCTCCTGGAACCACATCGCGCCCACACTGACGTACTTGACAGCGGTGCCCACAGGGCACTCCTACACCAGCACATTCAGATGTGAAGAAGGCTTCTTGGTCAAAATGCTGCACCATTAAATAGCCATTTTGTGTTTTGTACTCCAAAGAGCAAAACCAACAATAATATCCATTTTCTTCTGCATACATCACCATTTCAGCTTCGTGTTTTTGTCTTTTGCCGACAAATGTTCCTGTTTGTCATCTATCCATCTGTCCATTTATCTTTCCTTCCCTTTTCAGATGCATAACTATGGACCCATAACAGCTAAAAGTCCCTAATGGTCATTTAGTCTCTAAATATGTCCATTTCACATCGGCTGGGTGCATGTACCTGCTGAGTGAATGGGCAAGGTCTTGCCAGCCTATTAGCCATATTAAAAACCAACCCATTATGGTAATTGGGGAGGTCTAATGCATGTACAGGTTGCTTAGCGCCCATGTATTAGCTCTGATAGATGACTCAGTGATTAGCATTGAAAGGTACATTGCTTGCCCTGTGCTTGCCGTCCTCTGATCCTGTCTCTCAATGTAGTGACCTCTACTGTGGACACTTAGGTCAGTTATGCACGTCCCTGACCAAATGTTTGCTGCTGGGAATCAGAGTGACCGCTATGGACAAGGACATTCGTTATTCACTGTGACAATGACAAAGAAATGTAACTTTTTTTTCTTTCTTGGAGGGCTGAAAAACATACTTCATTTCCATTTGGTCGGCAGGACATGATTGTGGTTGGAAATTAGGGAAGGCACATGTTTCATCCTCATTACCTCAGCTAACATAAATGGTCTTAAGATGCACGTGTAAATGTAAAAAAACTGTACATCCTGGACCCTGATTCTCTCGTACAACACACCCTCACAGTGAAAAGAACAGTACACACCAAAAAGCCAAGCTAAAATATAATATATAAGTAATTAGCACTGATCAACAACACTGACACATGTCTGGTCTCGTTTATAGTGGGACACTCTTCTATTAAGAATGCAAATATCTCAAAAAGCAGGGAAATCTTGAAAGGAGAATATGGGAGGGAGGTAGCAAGAACACACAGTCATACTAACGAGAGTGTTAATACTTCACTACAACCTTTTAATTTAGAAATCCATAAGGGAAATACTTTGCTTTGAGTATCCAAATCACATTTCATTAAAATTTTACCATCTGTCCTGAACCACCGGCACCCACCCCAATCCTCGCTTTACTCCCAATCCAGAGCTCCCATCCGCTGCTCTATGAGCGGCCCTGACTGGGTCTCTCAGGGAAGGGAGCACATTCTCCTTTCATCCCCTCTTAGAGGACAAACATCAGTCCCATCACGCCGCCCATCCATATTCATGAGCTGCTTATAAATATCTGATAGCAGCCTCGCTACAGCTGTTTAGCTGGGAAAGCAATGTAAAGCGTCTCGCACACACACACACACACACACACACACACACACAAACAAACATTTTGACCATACATGCATGAGCACACACATGTGCTTAAATTGTACGTAATGTTCTTTCTCTCACACACACGCATGTACTGGTCTGAGGCCAGATATCGTCCCCACATCTCCCAGTGGTTCTACCTGCCCGGCCCCCTGATATCATCGGCTCATTGCAGGGCTATCTCTCTCTCTCTCTCTCTCGTTCTCTCTCTGGCTTTAATTAAAGCGTAAGTGTGACTACAAAATGAGAGAGGAATCCTTAAGTGCCGTATTTACCTTTCCTCTGACAGGGCTCATGCTTATCAGTGAGGCGAGAGTACTGAAGCCAAGAGACAGGGACTTCTCAAAGGCCTGAGTAATCGCTCGGGCCCCTCTGCCTCAACACACATACCCACACACACACACATACACACACACACACACACACCTCCTCAACCTCAGCGTTACCCATCTCGTGACGCCTCTCTCCCTGTTTGTTGCATACGGAATACAAATGCTTCACACTGGTTCTCATCAGTAAAGTAAAAAGAGTTGAACTATAAATCCAACAACATAACATAATGTGTGAAAGTGTCCCGTGGCTGTAGCTATTCATGATCATTATTCTTAAATAACTCCAAACAAACAAAGGTGCCAGAGGACTTTTGTTGTTGTTTCGAACAGGGAGTGTAAAAGCTCATAACACCAGTTGTATCACAAAATATTAAATGGTACATTTTCCAGAAGTTGACCAGACTGAGTGTGGTGTGCTCGATTAATAATAGAATAATCCCTCGCAAGGAACACGATAGCATCACCGGCTGTGAGGGAAGGCAAATATTTACCATTTAAATGTTCCACTATGTTCACCAACTAGTCACCAACCTTGTCTGCCATTTAGTACGGGGCAGATAATGCACACTGGGGATTATTTGAGTTTCTTTCTACATTTCTACAAAACTGTATTCTTTTACGGCTGTAAAAAACCAAAACAATGAGCTGAAAGATGCTAAAACTTTAAAGTTCTTTCTTTTTAATAGTTCTGCTAGATAAAAAGCTGTTTTGCTTTTTTTTGTCCAAGAGGAGCCTTGCAGCCATTTACAATGCAGAATCCTTGGGAGAGGGAAGAGAAGGGGTCTCTTTTTCCTGGGGCTCCAGATTAGAACGGTGATATAAACACCTCACTATCACTGTCTGCTAGTGGATTCCTAATCACTTCCCTGCAACTGATACTGAGGCAGAAACAGGACGTGAGAGAGAGAGAGAGAGAGGAGAGAGAGGAGAGAGAGAGAGAGAGAGAGAGAGAGGAGAGAGAGAGAGAGAGAGAGAGAGAGAGAGAGAGAGAGAGACAGAGAGAGAGAGAGAGAGAGAGAGAGAGAGAAGAGAGAAGAGAGAGAGAGCAGAGAGAGAGACAGAGAGGAGAGACAGAGAGAGAGGACAGAGAGAAAGAGAGAGCAGGACAGACAGACAGACAGACAGACAGACAGACAGACAGACAGACAGACAGACAGAGACAGAGAGAGAGACAGAGAGAGAGACAGAGAGAGACAGAGAGAGAGAAAGAGAGAGAGAGACAGACAGACAGACAGACAGACAGACAGACAGACAGACAGACAGACAGACAGAGACAGAGAGACAGCTAAAGGCACAATCTTGGAAATCAGATGCCACAGTCCACTGCATGCTCAGTGTGGCAGAGATACAAGCGACAATATTCAAAGGTGACATTGCAATCACTGGACAACGCTGGCACGGGTTCCTGCACTTCCAGGAAGGTAGAGGCCCCTGTGAGGAATATTTATGGTGTTTCTTTTCTTTTGATTCTCTTTTTATTTACTGATACCTAACCCTTCCAGTTACTCGTCTTCTCCTCGAACTCATTAGAAACATTAGAATTGCTGATGCCGGCAAGAAAACACATTTTTTGCTTCGGTCTGAAGAATATCTTTGTTCTGTTTCCAATACAAATAGAAGGAGATTTAAATATTGCTCCTCTGGAGTGTGCCTGTGTAAGAGAGGGAGGCAGAGAGAGAGAGAGAGAGAGAGAGAGAGAGAGTGTGAGTGTACTGTGTGCTTCTGTGTGTTGAGCTGCCATTAATTGTGCATACGAAAGGATGAGAACTAGCATGTGTGTGTGTGTGACACAGTGTGTGTTACAAGAGTGTGTTTCTGTTCCTTGTATGGAGTAGTTAAAGTGAACAATAGGCACTGCAACCTATGCAGTGTGATAGTACAGAACATCAACAAAAGACAGATTATGCTTTGTAGAGGAAACTCTTACTACGACTCCTACGACTTCACTTTTTGGGACTGGTCAAAAGCCTTACGAGCTTTTAGCCACAAAGGTTTTTGAATATCATTGATAAAACTAGATGAAGGTGCAGTTGGAACAAGACAACAGAATATATGTGGTTTAACTGCGCACTGCAACAGGTGCATGAGTCACTTTGTGTCGCCTAAATCAGACATCCAAACAAAAGCACAAGGACAAAACAAGGAAGCAATAATCCTTTAAAAAACACATGCAGGAAATACATCAGAAGTTGAGGGTGAGTAAAGGATACAGTAATATGAAATTACACATAAGCACAGGAGGAGGAAATTGAAGCATACACAGAGGTGAAAATATAAAACCAGAAGAAGAAAAAAAAAAAAAAGGAGAACGCAAATAGAAGGTGGAGAATTGAAAAGAGAAAGGTGAGGGGAGGCTGGAGCTAGCTAGCTTTCCTCATTAGCCATGCAGAGCATCTTGGCTCTGCTCCCACACCTCCCGGCTCATCATCGCCTGGGCCCTGGCTGCCAGTGCACCCCCACCTCCATGAACCATCCCTCCCTCCCCTTGCAGCCCCTATAATCACACCCCGCAATCGCAGCCCCTAATTAGGTTAATTAATTTTTATCAGCCCTTGTAGGGACTTGGCTGATGAGGCAGCCGTAATAGCGTCAGCGATTGCCCCCCTCTTGCAAAAAGAGAGAAAAGAAAGAGGAAAAAAGATCTGATGCAAGCCAGTCAGTGACAAGACAGGACTATAAACCACGGGGTCACATTTACCTCCCCACCCCCAACCTTTCTCTCGACTGCGTCTTTTCTCCCCTCTAACCCCAACACATCCCTTCCCCCTGCTCTTGTTATTCAATAGGGGTGACACTGACACCTAAATCGTGATATACAACCCATCACGTGACTGTTCCTCATTGTGTCCCCTGGAATGAAAACATCCTATAATAATAATTGAATCTGCATCTTCTCACTGACATACTTCGATGCATATAGCAGTGTTGTGTTTTGCTTGTTTGTTTACACTTTGGCAGTCTTCGTGTCGTGGTGTTGCAGAAGTGGGGTGGGGGGGAAAGTGTGCGGCATGATAATGATTCTCTTCGCGTTTTGTCTCTGTAGTCGTCAGAGAGACCGATTGAAGCATCTCATCACAATCAGCGGCCCTCATCGCCCCTCATCAGACCACTGACGAACAAACTCTGATTAACACCCCCATCTGATTACTGCAATCACCCAGACTAACCACGTACAAGCACTGTGTCCCCCCCCCCCCCCCCCCCCCCCCCCCCCCCCCCCGCACACACACACACACACACACACACACACACACACACACACACACAGTTGCCATTAGAGAGGTAACCATTAGGGGATCAACACATTTGATAGACAAAAAAAGTGCATGGCAGGAGTGTGTTTGTGTGAAAGACAGAAGTAGAAATTAAGAGACTGAGAATATATAATGAAGTATAATAATAATAAAGTGAAAAGGAACTTGACAGAAGAGGAAACTAATGAGTAGTTTTCAAAAAGTTGCACACCTACATTATCAAACCCAAGTACAGTGTCCAGTGTGTGTGTATTGACAGAATATTGCTCAGTTTCAAAACACACAAACACCCCCCACCCATACACAAGAACTGGGTGCGTTCAATTGTGATGCAAGCAGACACATGCATAAATATACACACACACACGCAATCTCAGGCAGACAATGACACAGGGAGGCTGCGAGACAAGGACAGATCCGGTAGTTAAAGCGTAATGAACACGTCCCCGAGGCGCGCGACTGGCATTCCCCTGAATGATGGACTGACAGTAATACCGGGGCAGATGGGTGCCCTCCACGCCCCGTTCAACACCACACACACACACACACACACACACACACACACACACACACACACACACACACACACACACACACACACACACACACGTACACACCCTCCCCCTGGTCTATCCTGTCCCTCTCTCCTGCAGAGAGATACCCCCTGTAGGTCTGATGTGGAGGTGGGGTGGGGGGCAGGGGGTGGGGGCAGGGGGGTGGGGGGGGGGGCCAGGGGTGCTGTCTATGTGTGTGTGTGCACCTAGAGGTGGGGGCCACAAGTATGAGGCCCCCGTCATGATTTAGGCTCCCATGCAAATTTAATCAATTCGAGTACCTCTCGCCAGCCAGGGCTCATTAGCGGCAATTTAAAAAGGGGGCTCTGTGATCCCCACCTCACTGCATGAGCCAGACATTCAACTCAGGCACACACGCACATACACACACACACACACACACACACACACACACACACACACACACACACACACACACACACACACACACACACACACACACACACAAACATGCTAAGATACACACACATATCCAAATACTCACACACGTACACAAAAACGCACACACGTCAGGGGCACTGTCAAGGCTGTAAAGATTTTCCTTCAGACGTCTTCCCCCTGGCATGGAGAGAGACCCTGCCTGTACGCCAGCAAAGCCTTCCCCCCCCGACCCCCACCTCTTCTTCCCCCTTCTCTGTCCCTCCTCTCTATCCACTACTTCAAAAGCCCCATGACACCCAGCTTCAAGTTAAAGGAGAGAGGGATCCGAAGATAAAGACTACCTCTCATCCCCCACCCCTCGCATTCTGAGACACCCTCCCAACACTCAAACCCCAGGCTACCTCTCTCTTCTCCCCACCTCTCGCTCTCCAGCTCTCCGTAATTGGGGGATCGATTAGTATTGTCCTTAACCATCCTTAACCTTGGCTCTATGTGCTGGCTTTGGAGCAGGGCAGAACTGTGTTGGGGAATAAGGAGGGTGGAGATGCAGCACTTGTGGATTGCAAGGATCAAGTGCCAAGGGATAGTGTGTCTTGTACTCTGTATCATCTAATAGTAAAGAAAATGTGACCACAAAATAACCTGCAATTGAATAAAAAAACAAGTTAAAGGTTTAGTTCACCAAAATGACAATAGCCACCCTAAGAGCTAAGTGCTAAGAATTAAAATATGAATTAAAATGTAACATGCTACGTGTCCCTGTCACTCTAAACAATGCACAGCACGTACTGTCAAGTCTTCATGGGAGATATTTCTTTACTAGAAAGTAGTTCTAATAAAAACTGTTCACATTAAGACTTCTTTTAAATTATTATTTGAATTAAATGTTTCAATACTGCAAGTAGCGAAAAGGACATTTTGTATTGGGATGGTGGAGGTCTCCACATCTAAGAGGAGGTCAATAACACTTGTGATTAGTGAGAAAATATATTTTATTACCTTTTTAATTGATAAATTCCCCCATTTAAATGTAACAAAATAGTACGTTCAAATAGAAAACTCCTTCTCACCTTTGCTATAACTGACACCTCATGAAACGCCTGGAATAACACACGTGTTGCTTATCTAAAATGTATAATATCGTACATCATTAGACATTGGCTTCAAAGAAACGGATTAAACTGAGTTAAAGAAGTAGGTTTTCTTTCTTCCTATTATGCGTGATAACTAAACCTGAAGAACAAAGATCCATTGTATGATACTCTTTCTTAACCAGGCTACACTTTTACTCTCAAACATTTACTATATATCGGGGTCAATGTCAAACCCTGCAGCTGTGAGACCACACAGCACTCCACTTCTAACTCCCCCCATTCCAAAAATGACTATTCGTTAGCAAACCTCCAGGGTCATTAACTTTAGAGATGGTGTGTCGGGGGACAGGATGGCCTGTGCGACTCGTCAAATGAATTATGAGGCTTTTGACAATAGAGAAATGCCTGTCTATATCTTTAAAATCAGAAGGTCGCCCACTGCCCACCCCTGAGCCCTGCCACTGCATCCCGGCGAAAGAGTCCCGTTGCTGGGGGGAATGAAAGGAGAGCTTGAGGAGGAACAGTGGCTCGTCTGTGCGTGGGTCGCACAGTCAGATTGGGGTCCCGGAACTGCGCACACAGTGTTTTGACCCCTGGGCTCTCCTCAACGACCTCCACCCCCTCCGCTTATGGACGTTGGGCCTGAGGGTCCCGATACACGCACGCTCTCTCAGCGGTGTGACGCAGTAGCAGAGGGCAGGAAGGGTGGGAGGAAAGCGTTAGATAGGAGGGAGGGAGAGTTGACCAAGGACATCAATCACTGTTTTACTGGGCACAACTCAATTCTGACATGAATGGTCAACACTGAAATGCCTCTGGAGGACCTTGCTGGGCCTTTGTGCGTGCACAGTGAAGCTCACATGCACATACTTTAAATGTTTACTACATGTATATACACATATACATATTTGTCAACATTTCCTCTGCAATTAGGAAACTGACATTAACCAGTCCACGTGGACACCCACCATCCCTGTGTTGGCCCATCCTGAGGTGTTGGCTCACCTTTGCTCTGCTCAGCAGTGTTTAGGCCAAGGCCTCTTGTCCTTCTCCTCCAGCCCCTCCACCTCTCACTGCGCCTGGTGACATTTCTGCCTGACTCCCTCTCTCCCCTCTTCCCCTCTAGTGGCTCCCAGGAGAGGCTGATGGATGGGCCCTGTTTATGAAGCTGCTGCCACCACAGTGATCAATCAAACCTGGGTCACTGTGATCTGCTGCCGGGCGCCAGGTCTTCAGTCTATTTCACACTATAGGCTTGAGGAACCACACATGCAGTTTGTTAGTACTCACTACATGCACACGCGTGGCCACTAAGAGGTTGACGGAGGAAGAAAACACTATAAGGAAGTAGAAGAGGATACATTTTGTGCTTGCCTCACCTGAAGTAGAGGGTCTTCAGTGAATGAAGTATTGAATTGTCAGGAGAGGGACTTGGCACGGACTGATGGCAGGAGGATCCACAGAAAAGTTGGTCTTAGTGACAAACCAGGGATCTGAGCTAGTCCCCACTCCACCATGGCACTCAGGCAAACTGATCCAAACACGCACACACTTTTTCCTAAGAAGTCTAATTAGCCAAAGACGATGAGCCTGTAAGAGCCGGATAGTCTTGTGAGAGCAGAAAGATGTGAGGGAGACACGGAAAATGACAGCCATCATAGGCCTTTATCATGGAAGATATATTAACACGTCACGCTAGGAGAAGCACAGGTGTAATTAATTCAATTAGTGATGGATGAATTCCATTTCTGGGTCCTGGTGTTGTGCACGCGGGCTCACTGTCTCACTGTCATGGCTTACTGTGACACCTGCATGTAACAGAGCCATCTTACATGCCATTAGTAACACCTGCCAAGTCAAAATGTCTGCTGTGAAAAAGGCTCTGGGCATTGGTTAATACATATCGGAATATCTCCTGACCTGTGACAAATCTAAGGTGGCATCACATCAAGATAACTGACTGAATGAGAATAAACGGTAGAAACAGGTGTAGCTGTAACAGTAGTTACATTAGTCTCTCAAGGGGGCGTTTAACAGGTATTTCTTGCATACGCACAGCTGCAGCTAATGCAATTAATAATGCTAATTTTGATTAAAGTCAGCTAATGAGCAAGCATTGACAATAGTAGTATTATCAATGTATGCTAACTGACACCTAAATCAGATTCAATGTTGTCAGCTGCAGCTGGGTCTACCCTGGAGGTGGATGCAGCTTCATAAGTCAAGGCGCTGCAACAGAAGGTGAGAGCTGAACCTGCGCCTCCACACACACACACACACACACACCACCGAAGCTAATAGTGGATTTCTCATAGAATGATACGGCAACAATTTCCAAGTTAATCACAAAGGAAGTTGCCCTCAAATGACCAACAACCTGATCAATACGAGAGCTCATGGCTGCTAACAGTGGAGTTTATCCCTGGCTTTAATCAGTTGCACATTGAAGGGGCCTTTCTCATTGGTTCACATCATGTCCGTTACCTGTAGACCTACATGCACGCAAATACTTGATAAATATGACTTTATGAGATGAGGACAACCTAAATGCAACTCGCTCACTTGCAATGAGTTGTGAGATATATTAAGTGATGCCCTTCAAATTGTGTCAGAAGAAGAAGAATGCTTTTCTGAGCTGTTTTTGTGGAAGCTTTTGAAAAGGAAAATCACAATGACAGGTTTGAAATGTTCAGCTCCTCAAGCTCACAACCTACTAAACTAGAGATCAGTTTGTGACGTAAAGACTGAACACTTCAGTGACATCGTACACAAAACACCACAAACACAATTAAAACTCTAAATAGTTGTGTCATAGTGGAGAGTCAGTTTAGTTTACTCTATGCATGTTCTAATGTCTTCAGCCAGCAACAGTGATAAAGAGCACTAATGCCACCTACTGGTGCACCAACAAAATACAATCTACTGTCTAAGTCTGATGGCTAAGCACACATGACATCCTCATCTCAAATTCTTTAATCATGCTGTTGTCTCTTATGTTTTAAATCTCTCCATTGGAAATAAACTCAAAATCAAAAAACGACTTTCCCAAAAAGAGGTCAAACACAGGATGTATGTAAAAAAAACAACAACAACACAGAGATGTGTATCTTCTGCTCACATTTATTTGAAAGAAACTAAAAAGTTGTAGATACATATGTACAAAACTGCAACAAGATTGAAGGGAAAGAAAATGATCCCATTTCTCTGGTGTGATGGAGAAGTCCAGTATTTCACCAGTTGGTGATTTCTTCTTAGCGTGAAGATAACGCCCCGTCAGCGCTTCCTCTTGGTCTCAAACTTGTAGATAGCGGCAGCATTGGGTGTCTCCTTTTTCTCCTTCACTTTCTTGTTCCTATCCTGGAGCACAGAGTGAAAAAAGAAAACGTGTTGATTTGATTTTTTTTTTTTTTACAATCAAACCCAAAGTTCTTGTTGTGATTGAGAACATCTTCTCACCTGCAGGTCCTTGCGGGTCTGAATCTTCTGGCTGATTACAAACATTTTCTTTTCCCTGTCGATCCTCTGGGAAAGGATCTTATACTGGTGGTTCCTCTGCTTGGTCATCTTCTACAGTCAGAGAGAGGAAGAAGCACACAAACCATCAGTGGGTTGAAATGCAGCTTGAACCTTTAAGTCGCCACAACAAAAGGAAAGACTTATTTCTCCATTTAGATCTTTTAATTCAGACATACGTCAGTACAGATAACAGAGGGTGATCTTCATGCATTATGAACACAGACCTTTATACTGAGAGAATCTGCCGCTCCCTGGATAGTCTTCGTCTCCAAAGTCTTCATGGTTGGTCTGTTGAACACTCTGTCCACCAGCTCAGGAGCCGTGTTGAGGTGGTTTGCCAGGTCGAATGACTGCACTGAGGAGACACAGCAAAACTTTATTTAAAACTTTATTACCTAATAACGATTAAATCCAACAAAGCCAAGGATGTCTGTTCACGTCATAGTTAACTGCTGTACATTTACCTTCCTTCTTGGAATTCACAAAGAATGTATGCTTGTTCTTCTGTTTGCTGTCTGCATCCAGAATATGGAGCTCTCCTTTCATCCTCTCAATTTTCTGAAAGCAAATGATCAACACAAAGATGTACAGGGGGGAAACAACAGAAGGGGGAGGATTCATGTCACAGTAGCAGGTTAGGTAAAGGCCAGAACACATTGGTACATTCCTTTATTACACATTTAAAAGAGGTCTTAAGTTAAGCCAGTCAGGCACAATAAGTTCTGAAAGCAACAATTGCCTTACCTTAGCCTCGGCCATCCTTTTCATCTCCACATATTTGATATCCTGCGTCCTCATCACGTTCTTCTGCTCCTCTGTCATCTCCACTTCCTCGTTGTCTCTCTTCGGTACATGAACTCCATCCTGTCAAACAAGCCACAAAACAAGCCACACATATTAAAAAGACAAGAGATCACATGAGGGTATTTACATGCATTGTTGCTCGGATGATGACACGTATCTTACCTGCAGCTGAGAGCTGATCATGTTGTAGTAAAACTCATCTGGGTTCTTATCCAGAGCTTTCTTTCGCAGAGCAGAGAGAGTGTTTTGTTTCTTGTGGTAATCACTAGTGAAACAAAGTAATGTTTGACATTAAAATCCCCCCATAGTCAGCAGAGCATGTCTCTTTAACTTGATTCAACTCACTCTGCACGGAGTTTGTAGTCTTTCTTCTTCTCCAGCAATCCCAGATGTTTCCTGAAACCAGGCTGGTGCAACAAGATGACACGAGTTAAGACGAGTTGTACACATTCAGTATTAATGTTACATAACATCACATTTATTATGTTGGTGATGATATGTAGTCATCTCAGAAGTGTCACTGCACAGGGCTGTAATTCATAACATAGTAGCAGGCTAGGAGGCTAACAAGCTAACCAGCAAAAACACTAACATGCTCACCTGAGATCGTTCATGGTGGTTCCTCTGTCGGGATTTCAACGCTTTCCGAAAAGAAGACATTATGAAAAATGTCCTGGAGTGTAATAACGCACAAATAGTTTAGTGCAAAGCAGATATAAGTCGGGTGTTTCTAAGCTGCACAGACTGAAGCCTCTCTGTTGCTTCCCCCTGGTAGCTGCACACGTGGGTTCCTGCCTGGTGCAAGACTTCACTTCCGTATCGCAGATTCGCAACTTCAAATTAACTCATGTGGGAAAATCTTCTAATGTAAAAACAAAAACGGAAGTATTCTTTGTCGTAAAGATACAAAGTGAAAACAAAATTACGGATTTTATCGATGTAGTAAAGTGCTGTGAATGTGACGCTACATGTTGTAGAAGCGCGTGACAAACTGTAGGTGGTGCTGTTGCACACATTACAACATGTTATGTGATGATGAGCTCTCGGTTGCACATTTGTGCTGTATGAGCCTTTGATTGTGGAATCATAGCAGAAGCATTATGCAGCTATGGGCATTAACTGAGTACAAGTATTAAACTGTACTTTACTTGAGTGTTTCCATGTGATGCTGCGTTATACACACACTAAACCTGTGCTTTTTTACTTTACGCGACACTGACAGCATGACTATAGTTACTATTTACTTTATACAAAAGAAATATGGCCAGTTTATAAAATAAAAACAATTTGTATAGATTCAACTACTCCACAGTAAGCTACAGTATATACAGTAGTTTAAATTAGTTCAATTTTGACCAGCTACAACATTAAAATGCATCTCACAGGTTTATACAAATTATACATTACTGTTTCTATATGTAAGTGTATATCATTCACAAGAGCCGTTCTGCATCATAATGATATTTTAAGTTAATTTTTGCTGATGATACTTCGAGTTGAGTAAGGTTTTCAATGCAGGACCTTCACTTGTACCATACTTAAGTATGTTTATATTGTTTATGCTACTTTAACTTAAGTTAAGGATCTGAGTACTTTTTTATTATGTGAATAAATCATTAGAAAATAACTACAAGGGCATTACGGATAGCGCAGACCTCCGCCAAGGACGTTTCAATGAATGGAAATATTGCGTGTATCCGCGCCGTGATTCGGATCTGCTCCTTAATGTAATGGGTTCTCCCTCGGCCCATGCTACACCCTTCCATGTTTCATGAAAATCAGGTCAGTAGTTTACCCGTAATCCTGCTGACAAACATAACCAGGAAAACATAACCTCCTTGGTGGAGGTAATACAATAACATTTGAACAACTTCACCCAATTTCCTTAATAATGATTCTTATGTAATGATCACATGTCGTGTAAGTTCAAAGCCCTTTTATCTGTGCTGTGAATATCCAAGACCACAAAAGTTGAATTATGGGGTTTAATTGCAAAGGGAAATAGGTTTAATTACATTCATCCAAGGAGAAGACTAATGCAATTGATATCTGTCATTTACAAGTTGTATACAAGCCAGGCTTGGCACAGGATCCGCATAGAACAAGTGAGGGTCATCACAGTGCTGCTGACTTAATGTGTTTTGGCTGCACTGTTGATGCACCAAATTATTTCGGTCATTCTAATGAGAGCCTGCGTTTGCCAGAGCGCATAGTTAACACTAATTGGTAACAAGTTTATGTTTTTCCAACATGAACATTTATTGCATGTTTCCGTTGGGGTTCCTGACCCTTGTTTTGATTTATGGCCAGACCAATAGACCTAAGAGAGATTACATAGAAACATTCTCGCACACTTTTTCTCCCCAATTTGACAGGAAAAAAAGTGCTGCGACGAAGGGTCCTCACTCTACTCTGGGGGAAAAAGGCTATCCATTTCCTGACATGATATTTTGGGTAGTGGGTAGACAAAGACAAAGCTGCCATGGCACCAGTCCCCTAATCTCACCCAGACTCCCAACTCTTTGTGGATGTGAGAAGCAGCCTTGAGGACAGAGGCTGATATTCCACTAAACTGCCATTTCCCCCAATGGCAGCTCACTATCCGCTCACCAACCGCAAGGAATTTGTTTCATATGTGTGAGATTCGCCGGCATGCAGAATGTTTTTGCGGGTGATTAGACCTATGAATGGGATCAGTGTTTCCACATTATGTCACAGGCTTGTTTATCAGTCTGATGGCTAATGACCCCGATTCCTGTGAAGGTTTCAGCCCAAGGCCCGACTGGTCCACTCACCCACTAACGTGTTTAACTAGGCAAACACAGACGTCAGGCGGGATTTACGGGTTAAAATGTCTGCGTTCTGACTTACTTGGCTCCGTGCTGTTTAATTCATGGCAGTATTTATCATTACAAGTGAATTGCCTGGTGAGCCACGACAGGGGTAAATACTGCTTTGGAAATCGGAGGTTTTTAACAAGCTGATGCAAGAGCGGGAGGACAAGAGGTTGAGGGTTTGTTCAGGGTCAGCAATGGAGGAATGCCCTTGTGGGGCAGATGCAGATCCGTTTTGGTTTTCAGATATGACCCTGTAAAAATAACATTGCTGACATATTGTAAGACTGCTGCACTTGGGCTGAGCTCAGGGCTTTGGTATGTCTCCCCTGACCATGGTAGGTCCTCATCTGCTGTGAGCCGCCAGGCCAGCCCAGTTGAGAAATGCATGAGCCAGAAGTTCCCTTCTTCTGTGATTATTTAGTTGAATCTCTTAAAAGGAACCAAAGGGTAGCTAAAGAACATCCGACAGAGGCAGAAGTCAGCCTGTTAAATAAGTTGCCGGCAGTGGAGGAATGTACTTGAGGTACTACTACTTTAATCATTTCCATTTTCTGCTACTTTATACTTGTACTCAACTTACATACAGAGAGAAATATTTGACTTTTTATTCCACTCTACATATATTTGACAGCTGGAGTTACTTATTACTTTTTAGATTAAGAGTTTACATTAATAAACGAATAAGCTTATATTACAATGCAATTTCCAATAAGAAAAGTCTTAAAAGAAAATACAAATCTGTGTCGCAGATCTTGTTTTTTGAGCCATTGAACTAAAACAAACTGCATAACGTAGTTAAAATAGCTCCACCTCGACCACCAGTTAAGTCTTTAATTACATATTAATGCATCAGTATTAACAATGTATTATTATAATGTATATTAATGTTAAAATCAGGGCCTTTCTTTTTCTGCAGAGCACTTTTACTTTGAATACTTTGCTGATACTTCTAGTTAAGAAAGTTTTCCAATGGAGGAGCTTTTCTTGTACCTTCACTTGAAGTATTTGTTCTTCTTTTTCTTAAGTAAAGGATCTGAATACTTCTTTCACCTCTGGTTATTGGACATTCCTATTCCCCTTTACTTCTCGATGCCCGAGCCATATAGTAGGTGCACTTCTGGGTGGGATTCTCACCATAACCACAAACTCTTGTAAAACAAAAATTGTCTACAATTAAGTGCCAATACGGTGCTTATTTTCTCTGCTTGAGTTTTGAAGCGCATATTGTAGCATGACTTGTTTTGTACTTGAGTCCAGACAATCACAGCAGTGAAGTGGCGAGAAGTGGACGGGTTTCAGACGAGGCGACGCATACTTCAAGTGTTCTGTAAAACAAAAAAAGCTATTATCGCCGATACCTTCAACATGATGTCCCTCTGTGTTGTCCTCATATGCTAAAGCTACAAACACACAATTTCCATATGCCTTCTTGTATGTGAGGATCACAGAGAAATGCTGCACAAGCCATACCTACTTATTACCTAAGTGGGACTTTTAACAATTTAATTGCACTCATTAGTCTGCTGCTCAGGATCATGATGCCCATTAGAGTTAATTTCACTCAGGTGTTCCAAACCACACATCCAAGAAGAGACTTGAAGGTTTACAATTTAATTTGAGTTTCATTTAGCAGCATGACAGTCACCTAAGACGGCGTCATCACTGTTCACACGCGGCTTCAAAAGGTTCAAAATTACACTTTAAATGAAATGACGTTGTATTTTCCCACCTAGGGTAGAAGGTATTTTAAATCAAGTTAAGTTTGATTAGCAAAACAACCGTTTGCAGTTTTCATTTTGAAACTTCTCTCTTCCGTGTAAATTGTTACACTTTGAACTGATTACTTAGCCGGTTAACCCCTATTAACCTTTTAACTTGTTTTCCCCAAACTAAAACAGAGAGAGGTTTCATGTATTAGGTAAAAAGATCCACGCTTAACCTGTTTACATAGAAACAAACAGGGAGGGAGTCATCAGGCCATTTGTCCCATGATGAATTGAGAGGCATCCATCCTCTAATTTGTTGCACGCAGTCAGACAGGACCGCGCCTCAAAGGGTAAAATTAGAAGTTATAATGAAGGGGTTGTGGGGTAATACAGGGGTCATACCACTCCTTTAGTTGTTGTCACAGAACCATGAACGATAAGAGTCACATGTTTGGACAGTTGTGTTTAATGAGACATTTCATGTCATGTCTAACGGTTGTTAAACGATTTTGTTCGTTCATTCCAGGCCTTATGCTAAGCTAAGCTAACCGGCCGCTGGCTTAAGCGACACATTTGTCAGGCAGACATGAGAATGGTGTCGATGTGCGTATTTTCCAAAATGTTGAACTATTGCTTTTAAATATCCAATTGGATCCCAGTGTTCCCATAACTTGGGGGTTCCCAAAGTGGTGGGCCCATCTGGAGTTATTAAAGGGGGGGTTGGCGAGGGAATATATAAATTATGAATGGTTCTGCATTGTCTATAGGGGGAGCCTGCAGAAAAGGTTAGGGAAGCATTGCCATTACTAATGGATAGCTGTGGTTGGTCACTTTAAAAACTTATTTCGGTAGAGAGTTTTAAGGTGGAATTTTAAGAAACCGTCTTCACGCAGCGATTGGCCAGCTGTATGGAGGTGAAAAAGTTGGCAGGATTAAAATTTCTCTCAAACCCTCTTCCTACTTTGTCCATTTTTTTTTTATTTCCTTGAAAAAGGCAACACCGAGTATTTCCTCTGGGTGACTACAGTCCTGGTACCAGCATACTAAACATACCAACTCTCATATCGGTCAAACTCTAGTTCTGTTTGAGTTACATAAGGCTGAAAACACTCACCACAGAAGGTTGTGCCTTTTTTATAAACTGAATACGAGCAACCGATCTGAATCCTCGATGTCACGAGAAGCAGGAGAACAATGCTTTCTGTCTTCCAACACTTAAGTGTGAAGGAGAAACGTTCAGACATGTAGACCCATCCGGTCTCAGTAACGGCACGGATCGGCTCGTCTTCCTTTGAATGAAACGGAGCTTTATTTTGAAAGGGTGAACATCCACGTGTTTTCTTTTGAGTTCACGTTTTTTTTGTGTCTTTTTAATGATTTGTTAACTTTTCCTTCTGCAGTATAAATAAAATGAGGAAACAGAAACACACGTAAGCCTCAAAGAAAAACCGCAGTGTTATTGTTTATTTATTTAATCAACCCCCAAACATGTTCTGCCTCCTTCACGTTACAGTCGACGGAGCTGAGTTTGATTTCAGATGCAAAGATTTAGTTTGCAAGAATTAGTTCAATATATATATTACAAAAGTTAAAGATAATCAAATAATACTTGTCATTAGAGTAAAATAATGTATCTTTCATTACATGAACACTTTATCTGAATACAACAGAAAACATTGAGTTTTACCGCCATAAACCGTAAAACAGGAAGTAACATTCACTGGTTATCTGCTGTGATCTTCACTGGTTAAAGTGTTAAACCACATCTGTTAAACATCTCTAATCTCTGCAGATGCAGTGACACAACACTGCTGTTGCTCGTAGTCCTATTTGTGAAGTTTGTAGCGAGCAAGGCTTGCTCTTTCCCCCTGCTTCCACTCGTTATGCTACGCTAAGCTAAAGGCCTGTTTTCCTTTGAGGTCCTCCAACTTATTTCTTTCTTAGAAACATTTACGCTCACGGTCTGGATCTCCTCCTCTGTCTTTTTAAGCAGCGTGTCCTTCTCAGCCATCAGCTGCTTTATGGCCTCCAGGTGCTCTGACACCTTCTCGGCGTAGGACTGAATCTCCTTCTCCAGTTGTTTCTGAAGGCTGTCTGTCTTTTCTCTCTCAGCCTGAAGCTCAGTTTTATATCTCAGGGTGATCTTTAGAAACATATTTTCTTGACTGATTCTGTAAGTGTAAGTGTGAGCTCCCTCGCCTCGCCCTGCAGCCACGTGACGTTTTTCTCCTGCTCTCTGCTGCTTTTCTCTTGAAGGAGCTTATTTGTCTCCACTTGTTTCTGGAGAGACGCTGTTGTTTGGATCTTCTGTCTCCAGGTCGGCAGAAAGCCGCTCCTCCTTCTCCTCATGATGGCCGCACATAGCATCAGGAGCTTCGTTTCCTCCACCTTCCTTTTTTTTTTTAAAAAGCCTCCTTCTCTTCTTTGAGGTGAGTTTAGTCCGGAGGCCCTGACTGATCAGCTCCTCAGTCTGGAGCTTAGTGACCACCTGCTGGTTGGTTATGGTCTGTTTAGGCGGTATTTCTTTCAGGTTATTAAACCGTTTGAATGACTTCTCTTTCTCAGATGTTTTTTCTTGAGCTTCTGGATCTTGAACCACAGTGTCTTTGACTTTCAGCTGCTCAAGTTCTTGCTGAATAGCTTTTGATTTTTTTTGTGCATTTTCAACCTTGATCTCTGCTGAGTTTTTTGTGAGCCACTTTGAGTTCCTTCACTTCGTCCTTCAGGTTGCTGTTTGTCTCCTGAAGGAGCTTATTTCTCTCCACTTGAGAGACTCTGCTTGGATCAACTGTCTCTCCAGTCCTGTGGTAAGCTGCTTTACCTTCTCCTCTTGACCGCTGATGAGAGTTTCAGCACTTTGCAACCGAGCCTCCACCTGCCTTTCAAGAGCCTCCTTCTCCTGCTCCCGGGTCTGGTCCTCTTCTTCTTTGAGCCGGGTGAGTTCAGCTCAGAGGGCCTGACTGATCTCCTCCTCACAGTCTGGAGCTTAGTGACCAAGCTCCTGGTTGGTTGAGGCCTGTGTTTCTTTCAAGTTCTCTAAAACTTGGAAAAACAACTTTTTATAGAGCTGTTTTTCTGCAGGGTCTGAATAAATATTGATCTATTATTATAAGTTAAGACTTTATTGATCAAGTAAATTAGCCACCCAGCAATATGCAAGGTCATTAAATTAGCTCCACCTTTATCAGCTGCAACATTAAAGTGATGAACACATTATATATTATTCTGTTGGGCTATTCTGCATAACAAATACTTTTACTTTTGGTACTTTTAGTATGTTTTGTTAATACTTATGCAGTAAACTATAGATTGCAGGGCCTTTTACTTGTTAGCTGTATTACTACACTGTTGCTCAGCAAGTAGTGTACAGTGGATTTATTAGAATATGTTTTGCTGCTGCTGGAAATGAAGTTGAAGAGAGCAGTGAGACAAGTAAAAAAGAAAAGCTTCAGGCCAGAAAACCAAAACATTGAGTTGAGAGATGAAGGGAACAGCAGAGTTGTGTGATCCTTCTCTGTGGGTTGTCTATGAGCAGCATGATCATTGTTAATATAAAAATATTGATTGATGAAGCTTATATTGATCTTTGATATACAGAGATTAAAGCAGGTTTGATTCAGAATGAAGGACTGAATAGAAAAGCTTGGAAACGGAAGGTCGTTGGTCGCCATCAGGATAACGCCACGTGAGGAAAGTGAAAAGTCTGCCTCGTTATCACCGCCTAGGTGCCCTTGAGCAAGGCCCTTAACCCCAACTGCTCCAGTTGCCAGCAGATCAGACTGTGGTTGTACTACTAGACAGTTTCCAGGTGTGTAACTGTGTAACTGTGTAAATGTCAGGGCGTTCCTGAATGAGAGCGTGAAAAGGTGGCGGTGCTTCTGCCAACAACACCGTGGGCACACACTGATTAACAGTAATGACTCAAATGATAAGATGTCAGAATCCAGCCAGCTGTATCCATGACAAACGTCCCTCCTGCTGGTTGAGTCATGACAACAATGACACACACACACACACACACACACAGGAGAAAGGAACCACACTGTAAAATAGGGAAGTGAAATCTAACAGCTGGGTTGGTCTTCACCCTGTTTGGTCATTTCCTTGTGTAATAAAGGATGGCCAACAAAGGTCACTCAAAGAGCACGGTAGGTCTACGAACAGAATAAAGAGAGATAGCTACAAGTTATATAGAAGTTTTATTTTAGACTGATTTCACCAGTTTAATGCTCAAATATTTAATGTTTCCCCATGGAATATGTATCTCGTGTTAAAAAAGAAGAACAGATTTATGAACATCATTCAAATCTCAATTTCAACCCTGGAGTAATTTTAAAATATATATATTTAAAAGATATTGAGTGAATATGAATAATAGTTCACCCTCTTACTCCCCCATGTTCACTGATTCACAGGTGAAACTACAGGATGTATTAATGGTAATAAACAGTTTTTAACAGAGCACTGACTACTACTTAAAAAGATGGCATTTCATTTTGTAATCCAGTTTTGTTTGGATATACATGCAAGTGTTTATATTACTACAAATATCAAATGTTTCTTTTCTTGTAGTTGTGATTGGTTTACTGATTGGCTGGTTGATTGACAGCATTCATTGAAACTTAAAAGTAGTGTTCAACATTTCCTAATTCAGAAGTCTCATAAAAAGCAGGCTCAGACTTCCCACTAATAGGCTACTTAGTAATAAAACATAATTATATTAGAATAAACTGCAAATAAACGGCATCACACCCTCCACTGCCTGGACTTCTCTCTGGTCTCGTTTGAAGTCAGCAGGAGGGAGGGAGGGAGGAAAGGATTTTTTTGGGGGGGGCGGGGTCTTGTGACTCACCAGCAACTTCCTCAGTAGTAGGACAAATGTAACCGGCAAGCTGCATCACTCTTCGCCGCAGAGATTTGACTACTGTCAGAAGAGACACAAAAAGTTTTACAGCTGACGAACAAACGCTGCTGAGCCGCCGGAGTAGCGACCTGCACACTGATCCCATACCTGATCTGCGCGAGAGGGAGGCGGGTTAACGGAACCTCGGTCAAGTTGCAGAAGGTGCCTCCAGACTTCAGACATTACTCCTGGTAGGACTTTTGTTTTAACTTATACCTATCTAGATTTAATTTAATTTTTTTACATTTATAGTATCCACCTCTTCCACCTCAGTGGGGCTTCACGAAACGATTCATTTGACGTCAAGTATTCAAATGACTTAGAAAAGTTGTTTTATGTGATGGGGAAATAAAGTAGTATCCCCTAATGTCATTGAAAGCATCATAATGATTGTGGCGGAGGTTTTCCAATGACAATAAATGACTTTAAAGAATCGTTGTGATAGCAATAGCATAAGTATTGGAACCTATAATTAATCAAAATAACAGTCTTTTATAAAATACTTTTATTGTTACATGGTTTATGGTTAGTTGCACAGTAATTATGATCCTTATATATTTAATTAGACCATATTTATATCTAGTTTCAGCTGTTGAGTAAAGAATGTGAGTGTTAAGATTAAAGCAGCTGTGGGTTTGACATTATGACGAGCTTTGATACTTCACACCTTAGTCAAACACGCCGCCTAGGGAGAAGCCTGCAAAGTAAAACCCTGACATAAGAGGAACCACTTCCTGTGAGAGGGTCTGGACATTTTCTGTCTGCCTGTGTGTTTTCGCCTTTTCCCCCCTCTTTTTTCACTCTAAACACAACCTCACACCTGCACTCATGTCCCTCAGTAATATGCACAAACACACAAATAAGGCAAAAACAAAACAACATCCAGTCAGTGGAGAAAGAGACTGTATTGGACCGTGTGACCCATTGAACTGTGTGGAGGAAGGATTAAGGAACTGGTGTGTCACAGAAGCTCCCAGCTGAGCGGTGTGTGAAGGCCTCAGAGAGCAAAGTCCCTCAGGCTAAACTTGTCTTTTTTTGGCAGCAGGAAATGGGACATGGCAGTGTGCATCTGGGAAGGGCGTGTGCTGCAACGTCTAGTTTTGTTTTGGGTATAAATCATCTCATAACAGTGCATAGTAGTAGTGTCATCCTCATGACGAGTGTTTGTTGTTCCACCTGTTGCGTCATCTGGGCGCAGTGGGCACGGTGGCAAAGTAAAGTGTTGGGGCTTGCAAAAAGAGAACATTTGAATCAAGATGTAACATGTTTTCATGGGAATGTATTAACTTTTTATGGTATTCTTCAAGACGTGTTGGGAGGGTTAAAGAATATGATTGGAAGATGTTGTTCTTTAGTCTGCAGCTCACTAAAGGACTCATGTTCTGTCTTGGTTTCAGTTAGAAGCACGGTTGATGTTATGACACCTGACTTGGCACTCGTATGTGTTAGAAACGGAAAGTAATTAGTTTGGCTTTTAAGGTGTTATTAGACTTCCCAGTTCATTCTTTAGCACATGACAATGATTTGCTACACCACAATATATTAACATTCAAGGTCTGAGAAGCTGAAGAAACCGTTCAATCCTAACAATATCATTCATTTGGAGTTATGTTTCTGGCCACGTGGAACATGGAAGTCCAATATTGTCGCTCCTTTTAGCTACCAACTCCTGAGGGAGATATCTGGCTCTTTAGCTCCTAAATGCTCCACTGTGATCACCGTCTTGTGCAGAATCATCAGAGCTTTTTTTTGCTGCTGCTGGTTGACAATAGCAGTGAGGCTGAATAAAATAAAAAGGTCAAGTTGCAGGCCAGAAAACCAAAAGAGTATATTGAAAGATGCTGAAATGTAGAGATGAGGGGAATAGCAGAGTCGGGTGATAGCTTTTTGTCAATATGAGCAAATCAATCAACATTCCATGTCCGTCATTTGATCCTATAAAAACATGGATTAGTGAAGGTTGAATTAATATTTAGGCAGATCTGATTCTGAATGAAGGAAAAGAAAAGAACATTTCTGATTATAAAACTGCTCGGTTCCTTAAAATGTAATTGCTAAAATGATAGCTTGAATAATGTCGATCTCTTTTCTGTCAGTTTGCTACAGAAATGACACCTTGGGGGTATTTGGTCTCTTTGGCATCGCCGCTGACAGGTTATTTGTACACAAACTGTTTGTCACAGTAACAAGCAGAAATAATCCCCTAAGCAGCCAAAAGCCAGTCATTCTGTCCCGTTTAGCATCTGGGAAGTTTGCCTCGACGGAGCCCACGGGGCTGTATAATGTTTTTGTTTGCTTTCTTCCTCTTCCTCTCTCCTTCTCTGCTTCATTGACCATGGTCACATTCTTCGGAGGTCTCAGTGTTTTCCAAAGGTTAGCTCCGCGTGGTGTTTGGACCCCGGCCAGCTCTCAACTGCAGTGGGACTGGAACTAAATGACTTGGACTGGTTGAGGCTGGTTTTATGGGTTGGCATCGTTTGAAACCGGGCCAACGATAATGATGGAGAATCGGCGGTCAAGTGGTTGCAGGTGGTGAGCTGAATTTTTAGATTTTTGTTGAAGCAGTTCTCTTTTGACGCTCTGCAGCTGTCTGTGCCTCCGTGGTGTTTCAAAGGACACAGTTTGTATTGTTCCTGTGACTTTCTGTCAGGCTACGTTCAATCAGCACGTGTTCATGCTGGAGTTCCACACTGCTGGTCATATCAGATGTTTTTTTGTTTTACTTCAGACTATAATACTTCTTCTGCTTGTTTCAAACTCATTTCCTCATGTTTGTCTCTCTAATCATCAGCTTGTTCAACTTTTTGGATAACACTTTTGACAGCCATACACGCACACTTATTAGGGTGCATACTTTGTTTTCAACCTCTTAATCATGTGGTTCAATCAATGCAACCCAAACCCCCTTTTAACTCTTCAGCCTAATTAAAAAGATATCACATCTGTGCTACATGTGAGACCCCAAAAAGAAAAAAGGGAAATTAGAACTCTTTCTGATTTGGTGTCAACAGAACTTGTCTAGCATTCAACTGTATCAGTGAAACCTTGGGACATCACATGGCTTTGGCTGAATATTGTCTCATAACTCAAATGCTCATTTCAGTTTGTTGTATGTGTGTCTCTGCGTCTTTCCTCTTGGTAGTCAGCGCCCTCTTCAATACTTCAATGGGCTTTGGGGGGCGCGTGGCTGGCAGCAGTGTGTCTGAATTCCCTGAAAGGGAGGAAGTGACCTCAGGTTTCCTGTGTGGGGATGGCCAGGTGCTGTGGTGTTATTGTGAGGGGCACAAGACTTCCTCCATGGATGCTTTGTTGGTAAACGTCTGAAACTTGATCCTTTGAGACAGGGCCCCTGTGGGAGGTAATATGCCCCCCCTCACAATCCAGTCGTCCTGCCTCGCACTCCTTCCCTCTCTTCTTTCTCCCTCTCTGTACACTCTCAGCCACAGCGTTCACTCCACGTGTGATTGTATGTAAAGTGAACATAAACTTTATATAGGCATCTATGGAGTGTAAAAGGTAACTGACTCTGTGCTAATGGGGTAATTACATTCCTTTAGGGATACAATTACAGGTCTATACCTAGCACTTACCTGCGACTCTCAAAGGAAGTCCTGTTTTCAAAGGAAATACCAAATTGTAAGCACATAAATGCAGATGCCGCATACATACACACTTACTAGCTTAGTACAATGTAATTACATGTTGTGAGAGAATGGCGTTGTGCTTTCCCGCTCCACCTTTCACTTGGTCTACTTCATTGTGCCTCATCCGTCTGTTTATATTTATTACACATTAAATCCCGCCACCTTTTTTTATCAGTATTTCCTTTGCTGCGTCTCACATGAAGCAGATGTTGTTTGGGTGAAGGAGTCCTGTTGATTCACCGCTGCATCATCACCTTCGGATACATTGTAAACTTCTACTGAAGGAAAGCGTGAGTCAGGCGTGACTGTTTCCCTGCACCCTCGCCTAAAGGGAGGAGGGTAGGGTCATGCGCCAACAGACGTGTATGGCATACAGAGTCACAGGACTTGATAAAAAGGAATGCTATGATTACCAACTCCTCTATCATGTGCCAGACATGACTCGATTTGTTTTTTGGAACTGTATCCCAGATAAACCTGTCCGTATCTACTACAAACTCCCTCGCCTATTCTTTGGGTTGATAGATTCATTGCCAAAAACGTGTGCAAATCTATCAAGAGTTTCTTAATATTACTGCTTGCCCAATGTGTTGACACCCATAAAAGATTGTGCCCTGGGAAAACAGAGCATTGCTACACAGGGAATAAATGTCGCAAAGGTCCATAAATAAGTTTGACAGCTGGATGTATTTTGTCAGCAAACTGGCCTCCAAAACCAACTAAGCACGTCACATCAAGCAGCGGGGAGAAAGGGAGGACTCGGAGGGAAGCACACATTTGAAGTCTGCGGACAAATTGCAGGGGTTTTTCATACAACTGGTGATGTGTATTATGAATTGAATTCATATAACTAATGGGTATGTTGGGCCGTGGCGAACGGTTAAATCATAGGATAACCTCTGGTTAATGGAGGCACTCGAGGAGAAGAATGTTGGGCGAGGAGAATTTCTCCAGCACGTGAGTTAATAAGATGTTATTTCACCCTGATAGATCATTGCTAAGAGAAATTACAAAGTAAAGAGCCAAGGCTTTCACTTTATACTCTTAACATCTTTATATCTGGGATATGAGAGTGATCTTCTTCTGGGTAATATTGTTATTAAGGGAATCACTGGTCCGCTGACCTACAATTATCATAGCTTCTGTCAGAAGTGGATTACTATTCAATTGCTGTTTGCTTTATGTACTCATTGTATACTCAGTAAAGCATTTTATAACACATATTTGAGGCTGACTGACACCCCTACCCACCATGGTATTGACACTTAAGCTGTACTATGAGTAAGTCTACAATAATTTAACAGCCACCATCCGCCAACATAGAAAGGACATATTAGGTTTTTATTTCTATGGGAGCAGCAATGTCGTCATCCTTCCCATTAGATGTTCTTGTACACTGGCTTTATTGGGCAATCATTTGAGACCATGTGGCATGCAGTCTTTAACCACACAGTGATACACAGCAGGCCTTAAACAAGGCAACAATGCCCGAGGCTCAAAATGTCACCTTTCAAAACACTGTGAACCCCTGAGAGACTGCGTCGTTAACAAAGAATTCCTCCACAACAACATGCTAGCAGGACTCTGTTCTCATAACAGATGTCTTGGAAAGGTAATTAAGCCTTGGCACTGTATACATGCTTTGTTTGTTCCACCGTGCCACTACTGTATCCCCACGTTCACCCCCTGCTGCTGTGGTAGTTGTGTCTTTATATGGCTAGTAAGTTCAGTTTGCCACAATGCCAACTGCATTAGTGTTGATTGCTTCCCAGACACTTAATAGGTTTGGCTCCCACGTCTGCGAAGAATGAACCCAGACTGTGACATCATGGCAGAGGAAGTGCAGTCATGAGAGTGTGGGTGTATGGCAGTAAGTGTTGCTGTTTAGCATGTGCACATTTTTATTCAAATGTGCACTAATGTTCTCGGTGTTGCACAACCGTCTCGCAGGAAATGAACCAGATGGACCTGACTTCGTTGGTCTGCATGCAAAGCAGTTACTTGTTACTTGATTAGATGTGTATTATTTTGTCTCTGATAAATACAAGTCTGTTTATTTGGAGTGCAGCTGTGAGCTGTGAGCGTTCGCCTCGCTGGAAGTGCACTGTTAAAATGCCTGCTCTGCATGATGAAACTAGTGAGCGATCAAGAATGTGACAGAACGTCTTACACCATCCCTCTCTCATCGTTGCTTTTTCCCACTATGTCTTTTGCTCACTAGTATTTACAGGCACAGGCACACACATACCCACACACACTTTGTCTCACCCTCTCATTTTCATCTCTATGGCTCTGTTGGAGAGACAATAGCCTCTACAGAGGAGACAGGCTTAGACAAGCCAGACGTGCTACGTACACTGTGGTGTGGATTTATGTCAGTCACTAGTCCGTAAATTTAACTGCGTACGACATTGCACCTTCACATTTCAAAATATACAGAGAAGAGTGCACTTGGCACTGCTCTGGCACACTTTGGCACACATATTTAAAGCTGTCAAAGTTGCATTGAATATGAGTAGTTAGCAGGCAGGCTGTTTCTTGGCCTCCTTTTTGTTCCCTTGTGTTCCCTCACCTTCATGGGATACTAAACGTTCCTCGTCCGGTGCATTGGAGGAGCCATAAATGGCAGAAAGTGTCCTTGGTGTAGCTATAAAAGAACATCAGCTCTTCGGTGACACGATGACTGTGATTTACGACAGAGACGAGTAACAGAGAGCTAAGAAGGGATTTCTTGGCTTCTTCAGGTGCAGTTTAAGAGAGAGGACGAGATGGAGAGAGGAGTGGTGCAAGTATTATGACCTGTGGGCGCATCGTTCAACGGGCTGTCACAGAAAGGCGTAATCGAAGACAAATGCAAGTCCCTACTGTATAAAGTTTTCTCTGTATGTTTCACCTCGCCATCTTGGAAAGGTTTCCGATATTTTGCAGGAACTATTTACCCTTGTTACAACCAACGTACACAAGAGAAAGAGCGCGTTGCGACTCCCCCAAAGCATCCAGCGTCAGCTCTCGTTCACCTTGTGTAATTAAAGTTCTTGAAGTGGTGCAGGGAGAACATTACAGTGAAGCACTGCTTTGTTTGACAATGTATTTACAACCAGCAGATCATATTGAGCTCAGGATGTTTGTAGCAATTGGACATAACTCAGTCCAGAGGGAGATCAACACAATTACCAAATGATTGAGACCTCCAGCACCAGATAATTCTGCTGTTGTTGTTTTGCTTTGAATGTTATTTAGCGTAACAATCTGGAAGACCCTCGAGATAGAAAAGCCCTTGGGGGCTGTAGCCAGATGCATTTTTTTTCCAAGCTCCAAAGTTCCTCACACGCATGGAGGCCATCCTCGTGCACATTCTTACGTTTCCAATTCCATCCTCTGCATTTTTCTGATATATTTCTACTCTGTCTATGCATCTGAGATATATGACGCAAAAGACTTAGAATCCATATAGTCCCCTAAAATTGCATATATAACCCTCTTTATTCGATGTAAATAACTAAAGTTGTAAGTTTGCACAAATTCAAAAACCAATAAAATATTTTTAAAATATATTCAGTGTTTTGGCTACACACCATTTTCTGGTTTAGCTGTCATCACCGTTCACAGATATTACAAAAACACATATGCATAGTCATAAATATACTTTATTCCATACGGAAAAAGACTCCAAACCATAGTCTTCTCTTCCACAGCTGGAAAAATATAGATGGGTACAGTAAAGCGCAGTCGCTGCAGCGCATGTGGTTCAGCAATACATTTGCAGATGGTGCAGTGAAGGAGAAGAACAGTGACTTGGTGGACTTTTGTAGCAATTTAATTTAATTTGATGGAGAAAAATTGCAGATGTCTGGATCTCATTGTTGTCTATGGTATCTCCAGCCTTGAAAGAAATATATATTTTGACGTCTATGGAAAAGTCTTTCATGCTGCCATTGAAAACCTTTTATCTTATGGAACATCGCTAAAGAAACAACAGACACTGCACTTAATAAAGTCTTCAGTCAGGTATAGATTTAACTTCTTGAAGTTAACGATAGTGCGGTGTTTTTTGTGTGTGTCTTATCTGGGTATTTAGATTTCCTGTATAGCTCTTTGCAGTTTGTCCTAGAAATGAAGCCGTCTCTGTGATGTGACGGATATGGACCCCCATTACAACTGGCAGCTTGATGTAGTGTATATGTCTCGGGCATTCTGCCAAACCACCTACAGAGATGCCGCTTGATCGCATTAGCAGCAGCGAAGAGCAAATGTAACACATCTCTGCAATCGATCTACATATACGCGCCATAAACGCACATAAACTGTTACATGCTGACCCGAAAAGATGCTCAGCCATTAAGATACAATCAAAAACTACTTGTTTTAAATATAAGTGGTGACATTTCTCATCTCATGAGGGAAAGAGAATTCAGATGTTATTACATTTAATGTAATGTACATTTAATTGACATGAATTAAAACCAGCTCAGCTCATAGCTAGGGTGCAAGAAGCTCATCAACACCAGGTGTAAACAGGCTCATAGGTTTCCCCCCACCCTCACTGAACTCCTCTAAACTGTACATTCTGTTTACTCCGATCTTCTCAAGAGTCTGGCAAACATCACTAAGTTGTTTTCTTCTTTACTTTTCCTAAAGTCCACCATACGTTTGCAATTCCGTCAGCGCTTTAATGGGCCTAAACATCCAGCTTCAAAAAGAACCACATCCAATGTTGGCAATGGAAATTAGATCAATGGGTAAAATGGGGGCCAGACGGTGAGCGAAGCACAGCACAGGGCCAATGACACAAGCGGCATGACTTCACTGTGGAAGTATTCAACCCCCTTAAAAAAAAACCCCATCCCTCATCCCTTTCTCAACACTGGTGAGTGGAAACTGTTTAAGGTTTAATGATTGCTGAAGAGAAAGTGTCCCATCGTACCAGAAGACATGCATGATGATGGTCATTGGTTACACCACGTCATGCTTGCGGTGATCGTTCAGGGGAGTATTATGGTGCGTCTGCACAATGTTGAGTGGAAGTCAGTGCCATGGCAGCTTTTAACCTCCATCTACCAGTGCCACTGGATTCTGCTCGTACAATAATCAAGGCAGAGCCATATATCCTGTTAATTTACACGTTACGTGACATACATTTACACTTCACTTGATGGATGAAGAGGCGGTGAGCCTTGCGCCTTCATCAAGCTTCTCACTTTGTTTGTGTCTGTTTTGTGTTCAGCAATGTCCCCACATCCCTCGAAGCCAAGAATACTCCTGCGTAGGAACGAGAAGCAGGATAAAAGCAGAATGAGGTCGGACGAGAGTCGAGCGAGAGTCGTGGTTAATAGATTGAAAGAGATAGACAGGTCTGCTTGGGAAGCAACATAATTCAACCACGCTATCAGTGTTTACCAAAGCACCTGTTTTCACGTCGTCTTTCCATTTAACAACTGCAGCTGGGACTTTGCATTTTATCACTGATAATGAATTAGGTAGGGAAGATGAATGGTGTTTTGCATGGCTGCATGATAAAGAGATCCCAGTGTGTGACACGGGGAGATAAGGACCTGACGGATTGCAGCTTTGTTCTGGCAAAGTCGGGAAACTAGCTATAGGATTTCTGAACTTGCTACTCTTCTCGAGACTTAAAGGAACCTCCAGATAAATTCACTGAGATCTATTGTCTACCAAAGGGAGTATTGCTTTTTGATACCAATGCTAATCGGTCGTAAGTGAGTACATGTTTACATCTACCACTACCACTCCGCCGCTCCCTTGTTCTTCTGCTATAATTGATTTCTACATGACCTGCTCAGCGTCAGGTTACCACACAATCAAATTCAACTATCCTGGCAGTGTGGGTGGATGCAAAAGTTCAAGTAAGAAGTAGTAACACACAAAGACTCAAGGTCTAGGTGAACCTGAACTGGGCAGACAGCAGAGAAAAAGAAAAAAGGGGAGGTGGGTGAGCGACTGCGGGGCGTGTTGGGTGGAGGGTGGAGGGTGGAGGCAGCCCTGGGATGCATGGCAGCATGATTTATGGACACCTTTTGAAGTGAGCTCATTCCAGCCACACGGCCTGCCTGCTGCATTTCAGAGCAGGGACCTTCTCCTGGCGGTACGGCGAGGGGGATAAATAACCATTAGGTCACTAACCTCCACTACACACCCCTCCACTGCTACTCGCATATGCACTTCTTGATTATGTGGCAATTGATCAGTGTTTGTTTTGTTTCTACCCAGAGAATGGGCTGCCAGAGCATCCAATGGACTTGTAACTCCTTCCTCAGTAACCTATTTAGAGGTCAAAGCAAACAGGGAGAGTGACAAAGAGAAAAAGGAGGTGGTTCCTTTCTGGGATCATAAAAATGGGATCAAGAGAGATCTGTTCCTACAGAGTCCAGCTAGTTTTCTTTTCTTTTTGTTCTGCAGTATGCAGAATTCTTAAGGGAAATTTATAGTATGTCCAGTAGAGTCTGAATGGAAAGTGATTTTATCATCCGTTTCTGTTTAAAGCTCTCTCTCTCCAGTAATCTCCACAATGATGACATCATTAAAAAGTAAAGCTTCCATCTTCTGTTATGCTGGTGAGGATTGAGGACTAAGGCGGGTGGCTTGGCACTAGTCAGTCCCAGTGCTTCAGTCTGGTTTGAATTCATCTTCTATTAGATGTGTTTGGATTGTCATAACCAAGATCTTCCCACTTTGTTTGAAACTCATTTCCTAAATACATCAAATTGTTTGATCTTATCAGCTTCATTTATGTGAGCAGAAAAGCCGATGGATTGGGAATATGAGCAGTAATTACACTCGAGGGGAAGTCCCCACAAAGGGACTTAAACAAACGGAGGGTGTGTGTATGCAGCTGCTCACTGTTTCTGCTCTTCCTGCACAAGTCACCCATTGTCCCCCAGTTTGGCTGTGTTTATTTTTTAGTTTGATCCCCCTATCCACCCTCAGCTTTGTGTGTTCACATACTACATACTGTAGTTGCTGTTGTTACCACTAGTGCATGTGGCTGCAGGTGTGTCTCTGCAACTGTGTCCTTCTGCAGGACTGTGTGAGTGTGTTTAGACATAACTCGCCTGCTTTTTCATTGTGACCGTGTGTTTGCAAATGTGCGTGTGATCGTTTTTTTTCTGAGAAGTCCCAGAGATGTCTCTGTTCGGGGTAATGGAAAGAAGCACAGTGTGTGTGCATACATGACTTGGACATCCTCATTGTTATCAACTCAACACTGGTGAAAGGTTGGTTTGTTGCCCAGTAGGAAATGAACCTGCATTTGGTTCTCACAAACACATACCAGAAGAAAGGAAGAAGACATTATGTTTTTATGACAGGAAAATGGTGCACAGGGATGTTTCAAAGGTCAACTCACATTATCACGTCTATTTTTACATCTTTGGTTTTACGCTGTGGGATTTTACTGCGTGGGGATTTAAAATACACATATAATAGTATGCATTTAACTGTATGCACTGGTGAATACAAACATTTATTTTAGGTAAGTTTAACCTGATTTTACACTACAGGCTCCACCGTAGAAATAGTTAGATGTCTAAAGTCTCCCGGAATGATCTAAGTTTTTATTTGGATGTATTAATATGATATCTGAGTTCCCTGATGGGTTCAATATTTGTTCTGGCACAACACATCAATTTGACATTGCCACAGCATCCCTAATAAAACGCTGGGTTGTACCCTCAGTCAGCGCTGCGCAGGATGAAACGAGAGCTAAGCGTCACTGCCAAGAGCTTTATGGTCCAGGGGAATGAGGGCACTGTTTACACGTTGCCAGGGAGATGTGTCTGAGAAGAGGAAAAATGGCTGTATATACTGGAAACAACTTCTTAGATATTAACCCAAGTCTTTTCACATTTGGCAGGCCCCCCTCAATTCTTCTAAGCAAACGTAATAGTTATTTTTCTTCTTCATATGAACCCATCTTCTCAGGGTTACAGACTCGGACAGGGAGAGAGGTGAGCGTGTTGGTGTGTTGCAGTTGTGGGAGATCATTCGTGCCGCCGTTTTCAAGAACGCAGATTGTTCTTACTGCTTATAACGTATAATACCTGAAAGCCCTCTGCATACGGTGACTATAAACACCCACCTGCTGAATATTCATGTCTGGGGAAGCTTTTTTTTTTCTTTTAAATACCCGTCTTGTCTGGGCATTAACCTCACGGGTCAGGTGCCATCACTGCAGCCACGAGCCTCAAGTCTGAATGAGTTATAAATAATTGCTAGCAGTTGTGGGTGTGTGTGTGTGTGTGTGTGTGTGTGTGTGTGTGTGTGTGTGTGTGTGTGTGTGTGTGTGTGTGTGTGTGTGTGTGGCACACTATAGATTGCTGAGTGTGCGGCCTGCGAAACCTTACCCCGACTCCTTGATGTCCTGGCTAGTTGCGCTGACTCAGCAATCTTAGGAGACCACCTGGGATTGACCAGACTGCGGAAGCCATTTTGTGTCTTTTGGTTCACAGTTAGCCTTGGTCTTCAGTCCCTGCGGGTTACTAATAGCCACACAGCTAGTCCGTAAACAGCTGTGGTCAGGGCACGTTTAAGTAGAAAGTGATGATGCAGTCTTTATCATCATGCTCACTGGGCTTTCTCAACTTTTTAGTTATGATTAACTAGAGGACTTTAAATTATACAGACTATACTATATAATTAGTTATTTATAAAGATGATTGTATGAATTTAAAACAGTGCTGTATCACACTGTAACAATAGTGGATTGGATTTGCATTCAAAGAGTAAAAAGGAAGAATAAGAGTTTATTTTTCTGATATGCTTCATACACACACACACACACACACATACACATACACACTTATAATCCCATTTGGTCCTGTTTCTTTATTTTGTTTTTTGAGTTCTGCATGAAATGAGAGTGAAATTCCTCTGACGAAGAACAAGAACGACATAAATAAAAACAACGGACTGTATTTGGGCTTATCAAGGCCACACAGCTGTAGAACACACACTACTAAAGTTCAACAATAAAGTCATAGCCACAGCAGAAAGACGAGGACATAAAGGGAGAAGTCCACGACCGATTTTCTATCATGCTTTCTATAAAGCAGAAACGACAAAGTCAGAGCATCCTCAATCCTCTATGATCAGATTTGATACAGCTCAAAGGCACGTACCTCAAATCCATATTAGGACCTGTGTAAAGGAACCCTAATTGGCCTCTACATCTCTTGGCCCTGGCAGTTTAAAGAAGTTTGTTTTATTTATAGGAGAAGTCCTGAGGTAATTTTCCATTGTGGTTACTTGCGAGATATATGCTGTGTCTGCTTGGCCTTCAGCAAAGGCACACACACACACACACACACACACACACACACACACACACACACACACACACACACAGACAAAAGTTGATATTTCTGTTTCTGCCGCTGAAGATATTGTATCTGAAGGGCTCTTTCTGTTCCCCCTCTGGAGGTTGGTCTTGTGAAAACAACATCCCCTCCAGGGGCTTGCAAACCAGTTACTGAATCATCCAGCCTGACCTCACTCTGCGTACTTCTCATTCTGCTCAGATATGAAAGGAGACTGGGCCGTGTCGCACATGTTAAGTGTAAAATTGAATAAACATTTTTTTTTTTACCAATGTGAAGGTCCGCGTCCTCGGCAAAACAAAGCAGGTGTCAAAACTGAGTCGGGTCCCTCTGCACTAAACAGCGAAGGCTTCAGATTTCAAAGGGATGTCCTATCCCTTGGATCACAGGGCAGAGCATGACAGGGAGGAAGTGAAGATATCAGCATAATGACTAAGATATCCATTTTTGGGCACAAATCTGCTGTGGGAAACTTTGGAGTGAAAGGGTTCCCTGGGATTAATGGCCGTGTTTATGCAAAGACCAATAATATACTATCATACAGAGGCCTTAAGAACAACCATGCTCCACTTACTTGTTCTAAAACCAGCGGTCATACCGAAGCGAGTGAGACCCGCGGAAAGTGTATCTTTCAGTTTTCCTTTTACGATACAGTATGCGTATCTACGTTCAGCATGAGCTTTTAATCTTCTTGTTAATATTGGCTGTTTATCACACCCTCTCTTTAAGTCCATTGTTTCTGCATTCCTTACCTTCCTCTCCTCTAACCGCACTATTTACCGACTAAAAAGACTATCCAAAGATCAGCAAGCAGACAGTCAAGTATTTTTTTTTCTTTCTTTCAGGGTTCGCTTTCTCTTTTCTCACTCTCGCCATCTAAACATTTACCGGCAAATACCAGCACAGAGAGAGAAAAACCTTTCTTGCATTCTCCAGGCAGTGACTCTCCGAAACCTTCACTGGCACACAGGAGTTGACTGCATAGTTTCCCCAATGCAAACCAGATGTGAAGCACTAATGTATGGCAGCATTTTTTTCTTCTTCAAAGGAAGACAAATGTAGGCCAAAGATGTAGTATTCTGGTCATCCAGACACACAGTGATATAAAAATAAATTCTGATTCATTCCTGAGCTCCAAGCTTTCCCTCATGGTGGTTGGGACAGCACTGTATGATTTAAAATAATTGCGATGTTATTGTTTGGTGTTGGTGGAGTATTGGGGAACGTTGGGTTTGGAAGGGGACAGATGAGCTGTGACAATTGCAATTTCAGCTGCGCTCTTCCTCAAAGGGCTTTGCCATTCACGCACATAGAGCCCTCCTTGCTAGCACGTCCTCAAGTCTCCGTGCGCCAAGTAAGATTATGACAAATGTATGTTTTAAGTAAAACCAAATGTACGTCAGTGGAATCTGGTGCTGTGCTTTTGTTTATCTTTAGTACACATCTAAATCACCAGATCAAATCCTTTTTTAATCATTGAGTCCAGAAGGTTTGATATGCATCTCTTTCAGGCCAGCTGCTATTCACTTGTAGCTTTCCTTCTAATGCTGCAGTGTGTACCACAACAGAAAACAAGCTAATATTAAAAGACATCAAGTCATAACCCCACACTTGCATGGTCATTAAAGGTTGCCAAGAAGGGACAAATTACAAAGGCCGTGGTGACATTTTGTG